>NC_133422.1:90967651-91270681 GCF_049350105.2 Macaca mulatta | reverse complement strand
AAAAGCAACTGGTAAATTGTGGAACTGCTTCTAAATCAAATGATACAATCAGTTGCAGTCTACCAGGAAAATCACTCTTATAAATAATTTGGGAATGATGAAGATAATGTTATGTTTTGGGCATCACAGTTGCAAGCCATGGCATACTGGGCAAACGTTCCTATGTATTCCATGAAGTCACAGAGTACTAGCTAGTTGGGGGAAGCACCTCCCATTTGGCCCTGGGCAGACATCATATCATCCCATTTTTAGAAGCATCTCAGTAAAGTTATCATTCTCATTACATTTTGCATTTTTACACCACCTGTAATCATAGCTCCCAGGCACTATATACATTGTTAATTTATTATAGTGATTTCAATTTTGCTAGTTAACTCTCAGGTCTCCTTAATGTGTTAAGCCCTAAAATCAGCAGGAAGAACTGAAACTCTTAAATACCCAAATCCCCGTATATTTTCAGGAACCAGAAGACCTGGGTTCTAATACTGTTTTTTGTACTAATCGGCTCTACGACTCCAGCAAGTCACTTCTTTCTGGGCCTCAGTCTCGTAGGTAAAATGTCAGACTTGATCTAAATGGGGCTGGGCACAGTGGCTCACACCTGTAATCCCAGCACTCTGGAAGGCCAAGGTGGGTGGATCATTTGAGGTCAGGAGGTCAAGACCAGCCTGGCCAACATGGTGAAACCCCGTCTCTACTAAAAATACAAAAAATTAGCTGGGTGTGGTGGTGGGCGCCTGTGATCCCAGCTACTTGGGAGGCTGAGGCAGGAGAATCACTTGAACCTGGAAGGCGGAGGTTGCAGTGAGCCGAGACCGCGCCATTGCACTCTAGCCTGAGAGGGACAGCGAGACTGTTTCAAAAAAATAAATGAGTAAAAATAAATTAATAAATAAAATAAATGGCCTCTAGTGTCCTCCCCAGCTCTAAGATTTTTGGGCTCTGTATATCAGAGCTCTCAGGAATGAGTCTGACATATATCTGTGCATAGATGGAGATTAATGTGTTCCTGAGGTCACTCTGACTCTACACTCTTTCAGTGCATCATCCATCCCAGTGCTGCCAGCTGCCAGCTCCCTGTGGAGGACTCTGTGTCAGATCTAATTCCAGAAAGTCCTCAGAACCAGAAATAAATAGGAATGCCTAGGGCTAATTTAGACGTCTGAAGCTAAGCAAAGAGAAGTGATTCCTTTATGAAATTTATTTTAGAACAAAAATGGTTTGCAGAGTGAAGTGAAGGAACTGGCATTAAGTTACAAAAGCATGTTAGTAATTAATGGCATGGCTTAAAATATCAAGTTAAGACATTATCCTCTGAAGAATCCATTAACCAAATCTAAACAAGGCTGATCAAGGCTCCTTTGCCTAAGGAGGGAGTGGGCTATTGGAGAGGATGGGAGGAGGGTTGGAAGACATCCCTAAATGCTTTCTACTATTCACATGCTTATAATTTTGGAGATAAAATGGATCCAATGTAAGTGAAGGGACAAGTTAAGCAAGAAAAAGACAAACAAATGTATACATTCACAAGCTTACGATAAATATTTGGGCATTTTAATTAAGTTTTATACCTGAGGGCTGTAAAAACCTTAGAATGGGCATTCAGAGAAAGGTAAAATTTGTCTTGGAAAGTGGCTTACAAGAAATAAATACAAAACATTTATTAGGAAGTGACTGGGGCAGAAATGCAATCAGGCTGAACTTGCCAAAGAGTTAGGTGGGTTAGTAGGGTGCAGAGCAGTGCTCACCATGCAGCAAGACCCAACCTCCCCGAGAAGTTCAAAACTTTATCTGGTAATCTCCAAGTGAGTTTTCAATGGTGTGTCACTATGAAAGAGTTCTCTGTAGAGATGGGGTTTTAGCCAGCAGCCACTACCCACTTGCCAGGCCTGTTAATGGCCTATGCCCAAAATTCTGCTCTTGTCACTCATCAGGAAGACTCTGAGCATGAAGGAATAAAGGAGATTCTCATAAGGAGGATGTTTAGTCCCCAGGCTATAGGAAAGTACCAGGCACATTTATTGCGTGGGCCATAAGGGAGTAGTTGAAGATATTAACGGGGAACTGGTAGAACAGGTGGATGTGTCCAAATACAAAAGGAAGCCACCATGGCTTTCTGAACCTAGGGGTGGTTCGCTGGGGGAACTCAACACCTGTTAATGAGCAGCCAATTATCCATCAGAAGGTTTCTCTTTTCAATTCCAGGAATAAATTAAAATGGTGGAAAAATAATGAAGAACTACTGAAAAATAAACAGACTTAAAAATGAGTGCCCAGGCTCACGCGCGTAACCCCAGCACTTTGGGAGGCTGAGGCGGGTGGATCATGAGGTCAGGAGTTTAAGATCAGCCCAGCCAACACAATGAAACCCTGTCTCTACTAAAAATACAAAAAATTAGCCAGGCGTGGTGGCAGGTGCCTGTAATCCCAGCTACTTGGGAGGCTGAGGCAGAAAAATCACTTGAACCCGGGAGGCAGGGGTTGCAGTGAGTGGAGATCTCACCAATGCACTCCAGCCTGGGTGACAGGGCGAGACTCTGTCTCAAAAAAAAAAAAAAAAGAATGTTCAAACTGAGTTGTGCAAATGCTTTCATTGGGTTAAATTTTGTAGTCGTAGTCACTGGATGGAGACACAGTCAAGCTCCGATTAAGGTTTACAGAGAACACTAGTGAAACAATGAATGCTAGGAGAGAACATAAACTGACAGAAAGTGTTTTCTAAGTTTATATTTTCCCTATTTTCTCTATGTTCCTATTTCCAACTGGTATGGGCAAAGTATAAAGCACCTACTCTGTTGGCCACTTTTTTCCAGATTTACTGGACATAATTCTCAGTTGAAAATACTTCCCTGAGAAACCCTGGAAGAGTAAACCACTCCAACGCCTGGATAATGGCACAGCCCATAAATATTGGAGCAGAAGAAAAATGTTGAGATCATGTGAAAAACACAGAACAAGGGATCTGCCCAAATAGCAGTAATAGACAATTGGAAATGCAGAATAATCTCTGACCCAAGTCTTTTGTAACCTATACTTACCAAGAAAGAGTGGAACTGGTATAAATTCCACTGAAAAAGCAAAAGTTGCAAATATTTTTAGATAAGATTTTTCCCAATTTGTCTTGAATTTTCTATATGATATAGATACTTCTGAAATCAATTTTCACATGCTCAGCCAGGCACGGTGACTTATGCCTGTAATCCTAGCACTTTGGGAGGCCGAGACAGGCGGATCACTTGAGGCCAGGAGTTCGAGACTAGCCTGGCCAACATGGCAAAACCCCATCTCTATCAAAAATTCAAAAATTAGCCGGGCATGGCGGCATGTGCCTGCAGTCCCAGCTACTCAGGAGGCCAAGGCACGAGAATCACCTGAACCCAGGAGGCGGAGGTTTGCAGTGAGCCAAGATCGTGAGACTGCACTCCAATCTGGGTGACAGAGTGAGACTCTGTCTCAAAAATAAATAAATAAATTTTCATGTGCTCACATGTTTCACTAGGATATATCATAATATCTTAAAACTATTTTCCTCTTTCAAATTGTTAGTAAATTTATAATGCACTAGATCTCTATAATTAATATATAAGGCAAGAGAAAGGCATGGCCATCATCATTTATTCTCTCCAAGTATGATTGGATTTACTGCGTAAATTATTAACATATTCTACTAGCACAATAAAATAGCATCTCGTTCTGCATGAATCACATTATTTATTCGGAGCATGTAGTTAAGTTCCTTTAAAATGCTTTGCTAATATGCAGGACAAGGAATCTCAGGCTCTAATCCGTGTTTCGTTCCTCCTATTTGGAAGTACACAGCGTAAGCAATACAATTGCATCAGTCTCTGGTTTATTTGCATCCATTATATGTGAAGCATAACCTGCAAGATATGCCAGGCATTGGGCAGAACTGTAAGACTGAAGGGAAGAGTGTCTTTATCTCATGCCCACCTCTTCTTCTGGTATCCTTTTTCCCCTTTGAAACCATCACTGTCCACCAGCATCTCCTACCATCATGAATCTCTCTTTTACCTGATGCCTTTGCAAACAGAGGTAGACTCTCTCCCACTCTCATTTATAAAACAGACACTTCTGACACTCAACTTACCATCAAAAATGTATCAGTCCTAGCACTGGTTTATTGATTAGTGTCACTGCATTTTAAGACACATTAATGAAATTAACTGATCCAGGATAAACTGATTTTTTAATGTCACATTGTATTTAACATTTAACTGAGAATAACACCCTACTTCTAGTTATCAGGTAAGCCAATGATATAAGGATGCATGAAACGTGTCCCCTATCCTTAGAGACATTTACAATCTTAGAAGCTTTAGGGAAAGAAATGAATGCACATAAGAAATAGAATAAATTATTTGAATGGGCAGAAGAAGCACAGAGAAATCAATGCCTAATAGGGGATTAACATGGAATTAATTGCAACTAGGAGTGAAAACCACTTTTCTTTTATGACCTTCGTTATAGAGTCTTCCTCAGGTTTAGGAGGTGATATGGTTTGGCTGTGTCCCCACCCAAATCTCATCTTGAACTGTAGCTCCCATAATTCCTGCATGTTGTGGGAGGGACCCGTGGGAAATAACTGAATTATGGGGGTGGTTCCCCCCATACTGTTCTCATGGTAGTTAAGTCTCACAAGATCTGATGGTTTTATAAGGGGTTTCCTCCTTCTCTTAGTTTTCATTCTCTCTTGCCTGCTTCCATGTAAGATGTGCCTTTCGCCTTCCACCATGATTGTGAGGCCTCTCTGGCCACATGGAATTGTGAGTCCATTAAACCTCTTTTTCTTTATAAATTACCCAATCTTAGGTATGTCTTTATCAGGAGCATGAAAACAGGCTAATACAGGAAAGCAAGAGAGAAGTGCTTTATTCTAACTACCAGAATATGGGCTTTGCAGAGGATTCTTACATCTTATACAAGGCAGGTGCCTGATAGATGTTTAAAGAATGACTATTCAAATGAGAAGAGGCTAAAATGGACCACCTGTATCGGTAGGCGGAAGATTTCCAACCCCCCCAAAAAAGTGGGCTGTTGGCATACTACTGAAACCACACAACTTTGGTGGTTTCTGCATAAGACAGTCCATTTTTGCATAAATATCTCTGGAGAAAGCATTACTAGTCATACGCTCTTTGAGATCCCTGAGGACCACATTCTACCTGGCTGTTTCAGATTATCCTGAAAAATGGTAGAGGGTGGCAAGCACAAATCTGTCCCTTGAGGGCACAGTTTTCCACCTTTCTTGGTCAACTAAAGCCAGTATCCCAGGCATGACTTTGCCTCTCCTCTCTCCAACCACAGATAGAGAAGAGCCACAATCTCCAGCTGTCTACAAATAAATGAATGCTCCCAGCTAAAACTGCCCTTTATATTTGATGATTCTGGATCTGTACAGAGTTTTTCTCTAAGCATCCCTATGTGTGTTATGCACACGGAGGGAGAGCATCTTATTTTTATGTTGTCTATAATAAATTATAAGTGTAACAGCGGGAGCTTTTTCAATACTATTTGAAAATGCAGCCAGAGGCTATTAAGTGATTGCTGTATCAAATAAATATAATTAGTAAATAGCAAAATAACATGTTTTGTAAACTGCCTTTGGAAATATGTGATTAGACCAAAGACAACGATTTCTGCCAAAGCTTCTAAGTGTTTCCAAGAGATACCAGGAAAAGGCTTTAACAATTTTTATAACAACTTCAAAAAATGTTCATGTACATCTGCTGAGAAGGTAGACAGTACTCAGTCCAAACTCCCTTTGAATGCTTCACGTTGAAAATTTAAGCATGAGGGTACACTTCAGGGCACATCATAATTTTTCCAGGGGAGTTAAAATGTGCTTGATTATTGACTGTAAGTTTTTAAATTGGCATTTGATGAGGTTAAAAAGGAGGTATAAATATAACTCCACGTGCACAGTGCTTTCACACTGTAGAGTTATTCTCAATTAGTAACACTTTAAATTATTCCAGCAAGTCAATCAGTTTGGAGGGAGGTGAACTCATCCTGCCTTCCCTCTTGCTGGCGTTGGGAAAGGGACTTTGCTTCTCCACAGCAATGTGCTTCTCACTGTCTGGCAATGAACACAGAAGAGTCACCCAAACCCACTGATTCTTCCTCTAGAAGATGCATTGTTTGTCCCTTACTCATATTCCCTCATCTGCTACCTGTTATCTCATTTCCCAGCCTTTCTTCCCCCATTATATTAATTATTCACTTTTATATGTGATTCCCTGATAAAGAACCAGATCTCCATGCATATGTATCAAGCCACAAGTTCAAACCCTACCTAGCTTTCAAGATTCTCCAACTTTTTTTTTTTTTTTTTTTGAGACAGTCTCGCTCTGTTGCCCAGGCTGGAGTGCAAGGACGAGATTTTGGCTCACTGCAACCTCCACCCCCCAGATTCAAGTGATTCTCCTGCCTCAGCCTCCCAAGTAGCTGGGACTACAGGTGCGTGCCACTATGCCCAGCTAATTTTTTTTGTATTTTTTTAGTAGAGATGGAGTTTCACCATATTAGCCAGGATGGTCTAGATCTCCTGACCTCATGATCTGCCCACCTTGGCTTCCCAAAGTGCAGGGATTACAGGCATGAGCCACCATGCCCAGCCAAGATTCTCCAACTTTTAACTCCACTCATACCTATAGAATTTAATCTTCTATGAATCCCCAATTAAACCTTCTTCTATTAAAGTTAGGTCCATCTCCTTCGTGTCCCATTCCTAGATCCATGTGTCCACCCCAGTCCCAGGCACACTTCCATTTCCCACATTATTCAGGACTCTCTGCCTACAATAATTTGCCCTCCAAGGCCTAGATATGTTCCCACTAAGTCAGGTTTCTCGATACACAACTGGGCAGGCCTTACTTTGAAATGCTATGCTTTCACAGTCTGTTCTGCATTCCTCTTTTTCTTTGTTTGTTTTTTAGACAGAGTCTCACTCTGTCACCCAGGCTGGAATGCAGTGGTGCGATCTGTGCTCACTGCAACCTCTGCCTCCTGGGTTCAAGCGATTCTCCTGCCTCAGCCTCCCTAAGTAGCTGGGGCTACAGGCACACACCACCACGCACGGCTAATTTTTGTATTGTTAGTAGAGACAGAGTTTCACCATGTTAGCCAGGCTGGTCTTGAACTCCTGACCTCAGGTGATCCACCTGTCTCAGCCTCTCAAAGCGCTGGGATTACAGGCGTGAGCCACCGCACCCGGCCTCCTCTTATATATTGTTCCTGTATGTGTGGCTTTTTTCTTGTCATCTGAGGCAATGCCAAGACTGGTGCTGAGCAAACAGCATATAAATAGTGACAACCACAATAGTGATGATGATGACAATGATGGAAGCCAACATATGTTGATTCTTCATGTATGGAGGCCCTGTGCTAACCAGTATTAATAAATTATTGCATTTAGACCCCCTAACAACCACACGGGACAGACAGGATTAAATGCACCATTTAAAACTGAGACATATAAAAGTCAGTTTGATTAGTCATCAAAACTGAATTTCAAAGAAGTGGGTATACATAATTATCCTGTAGATATTTAACAATACAGCCAGTATATATATCTGGATTACATTAGGAAAGAGACGGCTCTAAATCCTATGATTAGAACATTCCACTGAGTTCCATGAGCATCCATTTATTTGCTCACCCATTCCTTCGACATACAGGAATGCAGCCCGGCCCATGTGTCATATGCTGTAGGCTCTAGGGCTAAAAAATAAATCAATAAAATGGTCCCTGCCCTCAAACAGCTCACTGTCTTGGCAGTCCACAAAACTGCGTCTGTGGTCTTATTTCCCCCTAACTTGGAGTCTGAGGAGGAATAATGTGTGATGCTAGAGAAGAAACATTTTAAAAACAGCTGAGATCCAAGAGTCATTTGGGGGCTAGAGAAGCAGTGCTTGATGGGGAGAATGAATGATGAGGATGGATAGGGCAAGTGACTGTGACAGCTCTCACAGAAACTTCTGGAAAAGCAAAAACCAAGTAAAGAGTTCCAGAAAAATAATCTCTGGACTCCCTGGGGCAGTATGCTAAAGCCCATATTTATCTGTCCATAGCAGAGGGGTGAATGCCTGCAAATACCTCAAGGCCGGATCAAATGAGACTGTGCTTCTTTCTAGTCGGGGGCCTCTGGGGATGACTTTAATACCGAGCACTTAGTCATCATGTTTGATGGCTTCCGCGGCCTCATTTATCAAGGATCTATAGTTAAATTTAATTTTCATGTGAGTGGAGGACAGCCATGGCAGCCCGGCTCCTTGTTGCTGATCTGCCCCCGTTGATGTCTTCTGAAGTGGAAATGATGGATGCCACATGTTCTGGCTGTGATTAAATTTGCTTTGACAAAGCAGCATGGAAATCTGATTTTCAATAGACTTCTGTATTTCACCTAGTGCTGAGTAAACAGATACAGAACATAATGCTTGCACGGCTGTCAGGCCGATAGCTAATTCATTGTGGCCGTCTAATCAGGCTGTCCATTAAATTATTATTTGTCGATAACATGCAGGATCATTTCTGAAACTCTGAGGAATGAGAAGCTTGTTTTTAAGTAAATAAACGTGGAGGGCTTGACAACATCGGGGGTTTTTCTTAGGAAGGTCCAAATAACTCATCAGTCTCTGTGTCTCTACTCCCCTGAAGAATCAAAGCACCATTTAAGAAGTTTTTAGTCTCACTTCGCTTGGCTCCCATTTCAAATGCAAGCAATATCATCCAATTACAACAGAGAATGAAGCTACAAACATTGACACTTTAGCTTCCCCAGTTTATCTTTAAAGGAGAATGAAGCAGAAAATCACATTAAGTATGCATCTTATGTTAGAGCTTTTAACCTCCTGCCTAGAAATGATGTGTGCAGACCACCTCCTGGAAACAGCTTCCACTTTAGGGAAACACTGGAAAGAGCTGGGTCTCATCAGGCAAGCAAAAGTAAGTGGCTGAGAATATGATTGTCTACGCTTGTTCCCCTCCCACCCTCTTTTGTTCCATCAGTGGTTTAAGTAGACAATCGGGTCCTTAGTACTATTAGGAAAGGTCCTCTTTGTTATCCTGGCACAAATTTTCTCCTGTAGCCTCATTCAGACCTTCATGCTTTCAGTAATTTTTTGACTTCCTGAAGTTCAGGTCAACCACCTTCTTTTGTTCAGTGATTTAGGTAGACAACTGGGTTCCTAGTACTATTGGAAAGGTTCTCTTTGTTAGCCTGGCACAAATTTTCTCCTGCAGCCTCATTCTCAAACTCAGACCTCTGTGCTTTCAGTAATTTTTTACTTCCTGAAGTTCAGGTCAAGCATATTCTCACCTTCTTTGAGCCCTGCTTAGAACATCTTGGGCTTCTATCAACATTCTCCTTTTGAACCTACTCCTTGTGAACCAGTCCCATAGTTAGCAAATATGTTTCCTGATAAAACCCCAGACCTCAAATGTTTCATTATTACTAAAGAGTTGAGAGTGTGCAACACATTTGCATATACAAACTAGCTGAAAGAACTTGAGCAAGTTTCTAAAACATGCTAAGCCTTGTACTTCTCACTGGGAAAATAATCTGTATATCAAAGTACAGTTGCAGGGATTAAACAGAATAATGTATACATGGAATAAATGATTTTTCCCCTCTGTTTAGTTGCCCATTATTCCCCATCAAAGAAGAATTCCCCTTTCAGAAGTATAGGGGACTCAGTTCTCAGTCTTCCTGACACCGTCTTTCCTAGTTTCCCAGGAAAGGGTGACAACATACTGAAGCCTGACTACTCTGGATCCAGCCTGGGATGGGCCTTTCCCCTGCTGGGGACCAGGTAGGGCTCAGGTGACCAATGGCCTGCTGTTACTTGTCTAGCCTATTGGCTTTGGGAGGTAGGTATGTTCTATTTAGGAGAGAAAGAGAAGGAATCTCAGATGGTCCTCAAATCCAAGTTGTTTTCTTCCTCCAGCTTTGTCTGTGATAAAACTGGTATCAGAGACCATTGTGTTTATTTCTCAAAGGTGAAAAGACTCAGGAGAGAGGCAGCAGGAATTACTTATTATATACATTGCCCCAACAGTGATTACTGCTGCATATCAGCTACTCAGTTTCTAGTGGCTTTTACAATTAAAAAAAAAGTAATTCTATGAGATAAGGAATAGTGGTGATGGTTGCTGTTATGATTGTCATTGTCTCATTTGGCCTTCGTAACACCCCAGGTAGTCAGGTAAGGCAAATAAAACCTCCGTTTCATGGGTGAGGAAATGAATTTCATAGATCTTCGGGGATTTGCTCAAGTTCACAAAACTAGTAGGATTCAGAACAAGGAGATTCAGACTTGGTAATGCCCAGTTGAGTGCACCTTTGAAACCTAACCACACAATGCTTTCTTACTGTATGTGTGTGCAGGAGGATGGAATCCCTGCAACACTCCTCTGAGTTCTGAACATCCCTTGGATTGAGTCCCTCTGTATAAGTTTTCTTTTCAGCTTCTGTGACCTCAGACAACTATGCTAGTTTCCTTACTAAAGTATTTTGTTGCCTAAATATTTACACCATCAAGGAAGCTGGAATTGTCAAATTGCTTGCTGCGGAGATGACCATAGACCAGCCAATGACCCTGTCCTGCCAGACGGATGGTAATGGCTGCAAAAGCATTAATGGGTCACAGACCACCCTCTCTGCCCTGCTGACCTGCACCAGAGAGCAATAAATAGAGGAAACAGCTCAAGGCTTATTATAATTATCATGAATTGAAATTTATGCTAACCAGTATCCAGCCAATACAAAGAGAGAACATTCTCAGAACACTGTGCTAAACTTTGAGCTTGTAATGATCTTACAGTAACTACTTGGAAATAAATACAATCTTCCACAGTATGTGTGAAAACAATGAATGAACATCCGTAAAATATGGTTTAATCCAAGGAACTTCTCGTTTCTGCAAATATTAATTTGTCACCAAATCAGGAGAATTTGGATCTCTCAGAGCCTGGCTATGGGGCAAAATGGAGGGAAAGAGGGGTTTGCAAACTTTTACTTTATTACAAATAAATTCATTGTTTATTAGGAGAATTATTAGCATAACGATGAGGGCAGAAAGGAGGGTGCGTGGAGAGAGAAAGTAGAAAGAGATATGGTTAGAATATATTGGAGATATTAGAGATATTCTCTGATCAGCATTGAATTATGCTGTGAAGATGAGGTGCTTAGAAACAATAAAGAATGATCTAAATCATTGCTACTCAGAGTGTCATCAATGGACCAACTGCACAGAACTCACGTGAAACTTGTCAGAAATGTGGAATCATCAGATACACTAAATCAAAATCTGCAATTTGACAAGAACCCAGGTGATTCTAATACACATTAAAATTTGTGTCTCAAGAGGGTAGTGGGTGACTGACAACAGTTTGAGGATAAATGATCAATAAGAAAACACCATATGCAGGGCAATTCAGTAATAATCCAAGTGATTGATGATAAGGACCGAACTGTTGCTCGAAATAGAATGGAGGGAATAGATTTGAAAGATGTATCAGAAATAGAAGGAATGATTTTAGAAACTGATGAGTTAGGCCAGGCATGGTGGCTCATGCCTATAATCTCAGTCCAAGGTGGGAGGATCACTTGAGCCCAGGAGGTCCAGGCTGTAGTGAGCTATGATTGGTCTACTACACTCAAGTCTGGGCAACAAAGTGAGTCTCTGTTCAAAAAAAGAACAAAAAGAAAAAGAAAAAGGAAACGGAAAAAGAAACTGATCAGTTAAAGAATATCTGTAAAGGAAGAATTAAGATGAAGTTCTGAGGCTTCTATTTGGGTCATCTTTCAAGTAAGGGGTGGTTTATCTTATCTTCCCAGAACCTACTGCAAATCTGGTACAGAGAAGGTAGGCACTACATGTGAGTTGGGTGACTGCATTCACTATCCAGATCATGGGATTTCAAATTATGTTCCATTAATCCCTAGGAATCTTAAAAGGTACTTTGGGAGCTGAAAAGAGGAAGTTGGATGGGCAGTGCTCCAAGTCCTTACTCCCAAACTTTATTTGCAAAACAAACAAAAACAACAAGTCCATCATATTTTCTTAATGAAATCCTATAAGTTGGTCCATCAACCATATTCTAAGTGCAATGATTTTGGTCACTCTTTTTCTGCCTCCAAATGCCTCATCTTCAGAGCATCATTCAGTGCTCATCAGAGACTGTCTCCAATGTAACCATAGGACTTGAAGATCAGCCCCAAGTCTAATTTCTGTCTCTTACCCTCCATGTTATTGGATGCATGTTATTCCTCAAGGTATTGAGACAACTAAAATTTGGACACACTGGCCTTATTACCAGCAACCTCTAGAATAATGGAGAGGAGAAGTGAGCATTGTTTAAAATAGACAGTTCGCTCTTGCATAATAAAAGATGAGGGTGATCCTATCTAAATTTATACTAAGAAAACAATTCGATAGAACAAAGCCATTATAAATGCAGATAAATACAATGTGATTTATCTATAATATTTTAGAAAATCACCTAAATGTTAAATAAGCAAAAATCATAAATGAATTATGGCACATTTGGTTTATACAGTAATAGGCAAACTTGAGAATAATGGTTATGAAGATCAAGCCTCCACATGTTAAAAAGTTTATAACACAAAGATAACCAAATAATGAAGAACATAAAATGTAAGAGATCTATCATTGCAATTACATAAATTCATGTATACATATGATCAAAAGGTAGAAAGGCATATGGATAAATAAGAATGAGGTAAAATATTATAGACATATGAATCATCAGTACATTTCAGGTTCTACCTTGTAAATATTAATATATCTGAATCCAATGCATTCTTACTGCATCTATCATGACTACCCTGATTCAAGACTTCATCTTTTAATTTGAGCATCCTAACTGGCCTCCATACAGCCCCTCTTATGAAACAGCCTCGTCTTCAGTAGCTACAGTAATACTTAATATATAAATTAGATCTTGCCATAGAATGCTTAAATTCTACCTATGCCATTCCATTATACTTAGAATACAATCCAGATTTCTAACTCTGGATCAGCAGTTCTCAATTTGGCTTCAGGGACTCTTTAAATTCCTGACAATTATTGAAGAACCCAAAAAGCTTTTGTTTATGTAGGTTATGTCTGCTGATATCTACTGTATTTGAAATTTAAAATGAGAAATATTAGAAACATTGGTTTACTAATTTGTTTACAAATGGCAATAGTAAATATATTCCATGGTAAGAACATATTTATATGAAAAAATATTATACTAGCTTCCTCCCAAAATCTGAAAAGAGTGCCATTGTTTTATATTTTGCAAATCTTTTTACTGTCTGGCCTAAAAAAGACAGCTGGATTACCCTATCTGCTTCTGCATTTAATCCATTTTAATATGTTACTTTCATTGAAGGATATAAAGAAAATCTAGTTCTGACAAATATGTTCGAAAAGTCAGGGATATCTTATTTTCAGATAATTGGGGATATTTTTCTTTGGTACAACATGTAAGTGGTAATGTCTTCAGAGTTATTTGCAATGTGGAATCTGAAGCTCTATGAATGAACCTTTTGTACAGTGTTACAGTAAAATACATTGTTCTGTCTTCAACTTTAAATGAATCTTTTACCCAGAGATGATTTTTGATATTATGTATTGAACATTGGAAACTATAGGTTCATTGAGTTATGCAGAACTTTTAAATGTTGGTGCATTTTATTACATAATATCAAAAACATATTTATTAATTTCACCAACAATTTCATCAGTATTGGGCCCCTGTCAAGCAGCTCATGGAGGTTGACACGAGTTTTCCAAAAAGTTCTAATATTCTCTTGAAAGCTCAAATTTTATCATTAGCAACAAATAATGTCATTTGTTTCCCTCAAAGTGAATAGGCTCACTTTTGAAGTGATAAGTTCATTTTTGAGAAAATGTTTGCTAAATACCTGAGTCTGAATAACTAATTTGTAAGATATTGTTTCAAGTAAAAACAGCGTTCCATGAAAAACACTGCAAGTAAAACTTACAATTCAATCGCCCTGGTGCTTTTCCTTGGGATAACCATTTTATCTGAGTATGCAGCAGAAGTATTTAGTATGTACTTCTCATCTCATTAAAAAGAATGCTAAAAAGATGTGTACTCACAGTTCAAGATTTAATGTAATTAAAAATTTCACTGTCTTACCAAGGTCACTCTTAAGTGAACCTGGCATTATGTGTGCTGGTCCCCAATGGCAATTAGAATACAGGGACTAGAAGAGTTTAGTGTCCCCACCTTGAAAGGCACTAGGGCTTCACCATGGCTTCCATCATCAGTGCAAATATTAACACACTAAAATAGCTTTGACCCTGAAGACACCCCTGACAGTCTTGGGATCTCCAGGGGTCTGTGAGCTATAGTCTGAGAACAATGCTACCTACTTAGCCATGGCATCTGCTACCACTCTCCTGCCTCCCTCTGCTCCAGCCACAAGCACTTTTTTTCAAACACAGTGATCTTGTGCCTGCCTCAGGGACTCCACATTTGCATTTCCCTCTGCTGGTGATCCTCTCACCTGTGAAGTTCATCTAGCTTGCCCCTCCTCATCACTTGTAGTTTCTGTTCAAGGGATATCTCCTCCAAGATACTTTATCTGACTCACTTATCTACAAGAGGCTCTGTCTTTCCCAGCAGAGCCTCAGGAAATTCTCGTACTCGGCTCTACTTTCTCCATACCACTCGCCACTAACTAGAATTACATTATGTATTCATTGGCTTATTTGTGAATTGTCTGCTTCCTGCACTCAAATATTAAGCTCCATGAGAGCTAAGACTTTGTTTTATTTGCCACCACAGTTCTAACATGGTACTCAATACATACTTATTATATGAATAGATTAACTTACTTTAAAAAAATCCCTCAAACACTGTTGATATGCTATTTTTAAATGAATAAAGGAGAGTTTTCTAAGTCAGTGTAGTCCAGTAAAAATATGTGAGCCCAGCGTGATGGCTCACACCTGTAATCCCAACAACTTACAAAGCTGAGTTGGGAGGATCAGTTGAGCCCAGGAATTTGAGGCTGCAGTGAGCCGTTATTGTGCCACTGCATCCAGCCTGGGTGACCCAGCAAGATACCGTTTCTTAAAAAAAAAAAAAAAAAGTGGAATGATTTAAAAATCTATCTTTATTCAATATACCTAAAATATTATATAATTTCAATATGTATTCACTCTAAAATTATTGCAATGCTATACTTTCTTATCTTTCTTACTAAATCTTTGAAATCAGTGTGTATTTTGCATTTACAGAATATCTCCATTCAGATTAGCTACATTTCAACTGTTCAACAGCCATTTGTGACTAGTGGCTATTGTCCTGGAAAGCACAATTTAACCAAAGATGGGGAAGAAACTAGATCACAGCATTGGCTTTCTCCCATACCTAATGAGATGAAGAAAAAATTATGAATAGTAGCTAGTAATAACAAAAACAATAATTATCAGAAGCAACTAAATAAGAAAAGAGTCCAACTTAATACCTTAAGTTTTACTAAAATGGTGGCCATGATTAAAGCAGAACATTCTGTCATAGCTTCACACTTCTACCTACTCCCAATCCAACCCCTAGAAATGATACTAGGGAAAAAAAGGTGAGTTGCCAATTTACTGAGAATCTTCACTGATACCTCCTAATTTGGAGAGGATTAGAACAAGGAGGTGAGCAGACAGTCTAGTCCTTAACTAACACTGCTGGATCTCAGCAGAAATAAAATAAATCCCCCACAGCATCACACTGATTAGAGGAAATAATTCTAAGTCTCCACACAGCACCTGGAGTGACCTTTCTAAAATGTAATTCTGATCATGCTACTCACTTATTTGAAATCCTTCACTGGTTCACCTCATCCTCGGGGTAAATTCAAAGCTCGTCAGCGGTGCATCACATAGGTTCACTGTGGTTGGGATCTGTGTCCTCCCTGGATCTTTACCCACCTTCACCTTCATCTTCCCATATGCATAATACACCTTTAACATACTGAGCAAGCTGTAGTTTCCAAAATTAGAAATCTCTGTACCTTTAACTAAGGCATTCCATCTGCCCAGACTATATGTCTTCTCTTTTCCTGGCTAACTCCAAAACTCCTCCAAATTCAACTCAGTAACCTACTGAAAACCTTTCCTCTTCGCTCAGTTTTTATAATAATGCATGCTTGTATTTATACAACGTCCTGGGAATGCCTAAACGGTATGCATACACAGTATTACAATTGCGGTTTTACTTGCATATCTTGCTGACTAAAGTACAAAGTTCTTGAGGTCAGAAACAGTGTTTTTAATTGTTTTGTCACCAGAGCCTAACACAATGCCCACATCACAGTTTACACAGTAAGTAGCTGTAGAACAAGTGAATTAATATGTTTAAATTTGTTATTTACTGATTCTCATCACGTTCATTCCTAAGAGGTACACTATTAAAAAAAACTTGATAATGAGACCAAAGCATTCTAACTAGGTGGTAAAATAATTTCATTTGAAGATCTTTCAAAGTCATGGATTTGAAGTCATCTGAAATAAATTATAGCAAAACAGATAAAGACCTAAATTCGAGTGGAGTGTGTATGTGTGTGTGTGTGTAACACTAAAACATCAGGAAAATGTCCACAGTTCCTGCTGCATTATATTGTCAGTAGCTAGTATAACCTGTTGGCTATAAAGGTAACAGTCAATCTTCCTGGAGAAGCACCAGAGCAACCTGAAAATTCAGAGTCCCCTGGTAACTAGGAGGGAAGGAGAGGGAAACAGAAAATGAAATGGGTGGCTATAGAAATATACCAGTTTCTAACCTCCCATCTTTATTCTAGCAGTTGCCAACAATGAGCAGCTCAGAATTCACCTCTAGGCAAAATAAATGAAGTAACCACCCCCATCTACTTTTAAGTAGAAATTAAGCAATTTGCCTGTGGAAAACTAGTGTGAGGAGAGAGGTTGAAGGTCAAGGTGTCAGTCTATTTCATATCCAAACATTTTCAATTGAATTGATACAAGAGAAAACATAATTCAGAAAACAAAAGAGAACTTAAAAAATTTATTCCGATGATAATTACAATAAAAGCCTAGACTTCACCATTATTCAATATATCTGTGTGACAAAACTTCACTTGTACCCTTTAAATTTATACAAATAGGGAGCCATTTTCCAAGATGGTCAAATAGGAACAGCTCCAGTCAATAGCTCCCAGTGAGATTGACACAGAAGATGGGCGATTTCTGCATTTCCATCTGAGGTAGCTGGTTCATCTCATTGGGACAGGATGGACAGTGGGGGCAGCCCACAGAGGGCGAGCTGAAGCAGGGCGGGGCGTCGCCTCACCTGGGAAGCACGAAGGGTCTGGGGATTTCCCTTTCCTAGCCAAGGGAAGCCCTGAGTGACTGTACCTGGAGAAACAGTACACTGCTGCCCAAATACTGCACTTTCCCCACAATCTTCACAACCAACAGACCAGGAGATTCCCTGATGTGCCTGGCTCAGCAGGTCCCATGCCCACGGAGCCTTGTTCGCTGTTAGCGCAGCAGTCTGAAATCGACCTGGGTTGCTGGAGCTTGGTGCGGGGAGGGCGTCCACAATTGCTGAGGCTTGAGCAGGTGGTTCTATGCTCACAGTGTAACAAAGCAGCAGGGAAGCTCGAACTGGGCGGAGCCCACCGCAGCTCAGCAAGGCCTATTGTCTCTCTAGATTCCACCTCTGGGGTCAGGGCATATCTGAACAAAGGCAGCTTCTCCAGACTTAAATGTCCCTGCCTGACAGCTCTGAAGAGAGCAGTGGTTCTCCCAGCACAGCATTCAAGTTCCAACAATGGACAGACTGCCTCCTCAAATGGGTCCCTGACCCCTGTGTAGCCTGACTGTGAGACACCTCCCAGTAGGGGCCAACAGACAGGTGGGTGCTCTTCTGGGACGAAGCTTCCAGACGAAGGATCAGGCAGCAATATTTGCTGTTCTGCATTCTCTGATGGTGATACCCAGGCAGAGAGGGTCTGGAGTGAACCTCCGGCAAACTCCAACAGACCTGCAGCTGAGGGGCCTATCTGTTCGAAGGAAAACTAACAAGCAGAAAGGAATAGCATCAACATCAACAAGAAGGATATCCACTCCAAAACCCTATCCATAGGTCACCAACATCAAAGACCAAAGGTAGATAAAATCATAAAGACTGGGGGAAACCAGAGCAGAAAGGCTGAAAATTCCAAAAACCAGAATGCCTCTTTGCCTCCAAAGGAACACAACTCCTCACTAGCAAGGGAACAAAACTGGATGGAGAATGAGTTTGATGAGTTGACAGAAGTAGTCTTCAGAAGGTCGATAATAACAAACTTCTCTGAGCCAAAGGAGCATGTTGTAACCCATTGCAAGGAAGCTAAAAACCTTGAAAAAAGGTTAGATGAATGGCTATCTAGAATAATGAGGGTAGAGAAGAACTTAAATGACCTGATGGAGCTGAAAAACACAATACAAGAACTTCATGAAGCATACACAGGCTTCAATAGCCAATTCAATCAAGTGGAAGAAAGGATATCAGTGATTGAAGATCAAATTAATGAAATAAAGAAAGAAGACAAAATTAGAGAAAAAAAGAGCAAAAGGAAATGAATAAAAACCCCAACAAATATTGGACTACATGAAAAAATCAAATCTATGTTTGAATAGTGTACCTGAAAGTGACAGGGAGAATGGGAACCAAGTTAGAAAACACTCTTCAGGATATTATCCAGGAGAACTTTCCCAACCTCACAAGGCAGGTCAATATTCAAATTCAGGAAATACAGAGAACACCACAAAGATACTCCTCGAGAAGAGCAACCCCACGACACATAACTGTTAGATTTGCCAAGGTTGAAATGAAGGGAAAAATGTAAAGGGCAGTGAGAGAGAAAGGTCGTGTTACTCACAAAGGAAAGCTCATCAGACTAGCAGTGGATCCCTCTTGGCAGAAACCCTACAAGCCAGAAGAGAGTGTGGGCCAATATTCAACATTCTTAAAGAAAAGAATTTTCAACCCGGAACTTCATATCCAGCCAAACTAAGCTTCATAAGTGAAGGAGAAATAAAATCCTTTACAGACAAGCAAATGATGAGAGATTTTGTCATCACCAGGCCTGCGTTACAAGAGCTTCTGAAGGAAGCACTAGACATGGAAAGGAACAACTGGTACCAGCCTCTGCAAAAACATACCAAATTGTAAAGACCATCGATACTATGAAGAAACTGCATCAACTAACCAGCAAAATAACCACCTAACATCATAATGACAGGATCAAATTCACACATAACAATATTAGCCTTAAATGTAAATGGGCTAAATGCCCCAGTTAAAAGACACAGACTGGCCAATTGGCTAAAGAGTCAAGACCCACTGGTGTGCTGTATTCAGGGGACCCATCTCACATGCAAAGACACACATAGGCTCAAAATAAAGGGATGGAGGAAGATCTATGAAGCAAATGGAAAGAACACACACACACACACACACAAAAGCAGGGGTTGCAATCCTGACTCTGATACAACAGACTTTAAAGCAACAGAGGTCAAAAGAGACAAAGAAGGTTATTACATAATGGTAAAGGGATCAATTCAACATGAAGAGCTAACTGTCCTAAATACCTATGCACCCAATACAGAAGCATCCAGATTCATAAAGCAAGTTTTTAGAGACCTACAAAGAGACTCAGATTCCCACATAATAATAATGGGAGACTTTAACACCCCACTGTCAACATTAGACAGATCAATGAGACAGAAAATTAACAAGGATATCCAGGACTTGAACTTAGCTCTGGACCAAGCAGACCTAATAGACATCTACAGAACTCCCCACCCCAAATCAACAGAATATACATTTTTCTGAGCACCACATCACACTTATTCTAAAATTAACCACATAATTGGAAGTAAAACACTCCTCAGCAAATGTAAAAGAACAGAAATCACAACAAACTGTTGCTCAGACCATAGTGCAATCAAATTAGAACTCAGGATTAAGAAACTCACTCAAAACCGCACAACTACATGGAAACTGAACAACCTGCTCCTGAATGACTACTGGGCAAATAACAAAATGAAGGCAGAAATAAAGATGTTCTTTGAAACCAATGAGAACAAAGATACAACATACCAGAATCTCTGGGACACATTTAAAGGAGTGTGTACAGGAAAATTTGTAGCACTAAATGACCACAAGAGAAAGTAGGAGAGATCTAAAATCAACACCCTAACATCACAATTAAAAGAACTAGAGAAGCAAGAGCAAACACATTCAGAAGCTAGCAGAAGACAAGAAATAATAAGATTAGAGCAGAACTGAAGGAGACAGAGACACAGAAAACCCTTCAAAAAATCAATGAATCCAGGAGATGGTTTTTTGAAAAGATCAACAAACTAGATAGACTGCTAGCTAGACTAATAAAGAAGAGAGAAGAATCAAATAGATGCAATAAAAAATAATAAAGGGGATATCACCACCAACCCCACAGAAATACAAACTATCATCAGAGAATACTATAAACATCTCTATGAAAATAAACTAGAAAATCTAGAGGAAATGTATAAATTCCTGGACACATACACCCTCCAAGACTAAACCAGGAAGAAGTTGATTCTCTGAATAGACCAATAAGAGGTTCTGAAATTGAGGCAATAATTAATAGCCTACCAACCAAAAAAAGTCCAGGACCAGACGGATTCACAGCCGAATTCTACCAGAGGTACAAGGAGGAACTGGTACCATTCCTTCTGAAACTATTCCAATCAATAGAAAAAGAGGGAATCCTCCCTAACTCATTTTATGGGGCCAGCATCATCCTGATACCAAAGCCTGGCAGAGACACAACAAAAAAAGAGAATCTTAGACCAATATCCCTGATGAACATCAATGCGAAAATCTTCAATAAAATACTGGCAAACCAAACCCAGCAGCACATCAAAAAGCTTATCCACCACAATCAAGTTGGCTTCATCCCTGGGATGCAAGGCTGGTTCAACATACACAAATCAATAAACATAATTCATCACATCAACAGAACCAACGACAAAAACCACATGATTATCTCAATAGATGCAGAAAAGGCCTTCGACAAAATTCAACAGCCTTTCCTGCTAAAAACACTCAATAAACTAGTTATCGATGGAACATATCTCAAAATAATGAGTTATATATGACAAACCCACAGTCAATGTCATACTGAATGGGCAAAAACTGAAAGCATTCCCTTTGAAAACCAGCACAAGACAAGGATGCCCTCTCTCATCACTCCTATTCAAAATAGTATTGGAAGTTCCGGCCAGAGCAATGAGGCAAGAGAAAGCAATAAAGGGTATTCAAATGGGAAGAGAGAAAGTCAATTGTCTCTGTTTACAGATGACATGATTGTATATTTAGAAAACCCCATCGTCTTAGCCCAAAATCTCCTTAAGCTGATAAGCAACTTCAGCAAAGTCTCAGGATATAAAATCAATGTGCAAAAATCACAAGCATTCTTATACACCAATAACAGACAAACAGAGAGCTAAATTGCTACATTCACAATTGCTACTGAGATAATAAAATACCTAGGAATACAACTTACAAGGGATGTGAAGGACCTCTTCAAGGAGAACTACAAACCACTGCTCAAGGAAATAAGAAAGGACACAAACAAATGGAAAAACATCCCATGCTTATGGATAGGAAGAATCAATATCATGAAAATGGCCTTACTGCCCAAAGTAATTTATAGATTCAATGCTATTCCCATCAAGCTACCACTGACTTTCTTCACGGAATTGGAAAAAAAGTACTTTAAACTTCATATGGAACCAAAACAGAGCCCACATAGCCAAGACAATCCTGGGCAGGAAGAACAAAGCTGGAGGCATCATGCTACCTGACTTCTAACTACACTACAAGGCTACAGTAACCAAAACAGCATGGTACTGGTACCAAAACAGATATATAGACCAATGGAAGAGAATGGAGGCCTCAGAAATAACATCACACATCTACCACCAACTGATCTTTGACAAACCTGACACACACAAGCAATGGGGAAAAGATTCCCTCTTTAATAAATGGTCTTGGGAAAATTGGCTCACCATGTGACAAAATATTCTCTGAACTTGATGTAACAAGGAGTAGAGGTTCAAATAGTTTGTCAAAAGGTAACTAATATAATTACTAAATATAATAAAGACAACCATCAGTTTAGAGACACAGAGAAAAGAAAGGCTGAGGAAAAATAAAGTAATGTTTCATTTTTCATATTGAAGGGTCCAAAAGTAACATCTATATTTTCCAAATCAAGACCTAAGTATATATACCTGTAATTTAGCATTATGGAGGTAACTACCAGCAGAACCATGAACTTCATTTTGGAACAACTTTATGGGATAAGTGGTATCATTTTGCCTTCTTTATACTGAGTCACAGAAAAGTTAAGTAATTTCCTTTAAGTTTCACAACTGATAATTCACATAGGTAGGATATAAACCCATTTGTCCTGATTCCAAAGTTTGTGCACCATATTGCCTCCCAAGCTATGAATGGGCAAATAAAGGTCTCCCCAAATAAGTTTTAACTGCCCAAGGGCAGAACCATTATTTACTTATTTTTATATACTCTATAGTGGCCAGCTCACTTCCAGCCTTATCGTTGGAACCCAAGAAATGTCTACCGGTTGAACCATGCTCAGAAACATCCATCCCTTTGTTCCTCTTTTCCCCAGTGGTAGGTTAACACACATAAGTTCAATTTAGATACAGTCATTCAAAGTAAAACAAGACTTCACCTCAAAATAGCCAATCTCTGTTATATAATTTAGGGAAAGTGCATAGGTCATTGAGTGAAGCCATAACTCTTCTCTAGGGGACAGACTATGAAACACGATATCAATCCTAGCAGGCAATTAGGAAAATGTTGGAGTCAATCAGAACTGAGACCACCAGTCATTAACAAAGTGACTCAAAGGGAGCATTAACCTTGCTGTAGACCCAAGGGATTCCCCAAGCTTTTCTCTCCCCTGCCCCTAAGAACATATCTTCTGAAAGCAAAGAGAATGAACTCTGCGCCAAGCAAATAGCTTTTAAACAAGTGTTTTATCATTTTAGACAACTTACCAATAAAAACTGGTAAAATAGAAAGCACATATTTGGATCATAAACTCTCTAACTATTCTAAAGTCATTTCAGTCAAAATGTGAAAATAAATGTTTTCTAAGAGCTTGTACATAGAAAGGATAGAAAATAGAAACCTGTAGTTTTTAGAAATAAGTAAAATGATTTTAGCATGAATGCTGCTTCATAAGACAACTCGGAAACTGCAAAATGGCTTTGAATGAAGGATAGGCATTATAAAATGTTCCCTAATAAATTAGAAGTTACAAAATGCTTTCAGACATTTCCTTTTCATCTGATCATTACTTTTAATAGGAACACAATATAGGTGGATAATTAAATTATTGCTGTCTTAATCCAGAAATTCTAGTGTTTACAGCTTTAAAAACCTGCAAATGCACTCTCTGAAGCTATAAAAATAAAGTATAGCACATATAATTACATATAGTACATAATACTTGATAATGATTAGAAATGACTACGTTACTAGTTTTAAGAAATTTTACTCATATCAAGCAGATAATAAGACAGAATGTTTACAGAATTTCTTCTCACTACCTGGCAGGTAGTGAAAAAAGATGATAGTTTTGTACACAAGATAATATTTTTGTGATACTTTTTGTAAACAATTTTGAAGTTGCTACATAATATATAGAATATATCACAGAGATTAAACATACTTCTTTCAGTTGCTCAAACTAAATTAACTCATACTATTCCAACTGCTTCCCACAAAAAAGGGAATAAGAATTAGTTTGCAATCATGCCCATTACCATAGATAAGACATATTTTATTAATATTTCATTTGTATTAATCAGAAAGAAATTCACAATGTTCTGGATCTCATTGCTTTTATTTTAATAAAAATCTGTTTAGGAGATGGTGTCTCCTACAAGGGAAAGGAAGCATTTCAAGGAAACCCAGTCAGAGAAAAGAGTGCCTTTAAGAAAGGTGCATGGCTTTCTATTCCTGGGTCAGTTTGCTAAGATCATAGCCCCCCAGCTCCATCCATGTTCCTGCAAAAGACACAATCTCATTCTTTTTTATGTTTCCACAGTATTCCATGGTGTATATGTACCACATTTTCTTTCTCCAGTCTGTCATTGATGGACATTGAGGTTGATTCCTTGTCATTGCTCTAGTAAATAGTGCTGCAATGAATATTTGCGTGCTTGTGTCCTTTATGGTAGAATGATTTATATTCCTCTGGGAATATACCTAATACTGCACGTTTTCACTTATAAGAGGGAGCTAAATGATGAGAACTCATGGACACAAAGAAGAGAACAACAGACACTGGGGCCTACTTGAGAGTGGAGGGTGGCAGGAGGGAGAAGAGCAGAAAAAAACAACTATTTGGTACTAGGCTTAGCACCTGAGTCATTAAATTATCTGTATAACAAACCACTGTGGCACAAGTTTACCTATGTAGCAAACCTGCACATGGACCTCGAGCCTAAAATAAAAGTTAAGAAAAAAAGGAAAATGTAGCTGACACCTAAAAATAAGAAAGAAAGGTGCATGGGCTACTACAGTTATCCAAGTTTCTATGTTAAGGAAAATATAAAAGACCAATGTGGTAGATTGAATCATTGTTCCCCGTGCCTGCCCTCTCCCCTGATCTCCCTGGGAAGCCTATCTTTGTTGGCCCCACTGTTGTTAGGCTGGCCATATGATTTTGTTGTTACTGTTGTTTGAGATGGGGTCTTGCTCTGTCGCCTATGCTGGAATGCAGCAGCACAATCACAGCTCACTGCAGCCTCAACCTTCCAGATCCAAGTGATTCTCCCACCTCAGCCTCCTGAGTAGTAGCTGGGACCACAAGTGCATGCCACCACACCTGGCTTTTTTTTTTTTTTTTTTTTTAAATAGCAACAGGGGTTTCTCTAAGGTACCCAGATTGGTCTCAAACTCCTGAGTTCAAGTGATCCTCCCACCTTGGCTTCCCAAAGTTCTGGGATTACAGGCATGAGCCACTGGGCCTGGCTTGGCCACATGATTTTCTTCAGCCAATGGAATGTAAGTGAAAGTGATGAATACTCCAGTTCTAAGCCAAGCCTCTTGCCCCTCTGGGAGCTTTCAACCACTGCCTTAAAAAGAGCCTGCCCATGTATCCCGCTGGTCTTAGAAGAATAAGAAGTATATAGAGCAGACCTGAACCTCACCATGGCTCTGAACCAAAACCAAGTGAACCAGGATCTGATGGCTGAACCCCAGATTCACAGGCCTATGTGTGAGAAAAATGCCTATTGTGTATGCCACTAGACTTTGGGGTCGTTTGTCATACTACATTGTTGTGGCAATAGCTGAGGCTAACATCTAAAAATTTTGAAAACTATTTAAGTTGTCCGTCCACCAAGATTAGGGTAAATGCAATTCTTTTAAATGTGTTCATTGAAATTCTAATGCAAATGATCCCTCTGAACCAGTAAGAGTTCTTCTGCTGTTTTACGCTACGCAGAGAAAGAAAACTGGAGATATAAATTAAATATTTATTTTAAAATAATAATTTGATAGCATATATATTTCAACAAAATATATGAGGAAGGGACAATGTTTTGCTACTTTTTGTGACAATCCAGAAGAATACTACTCAACATGTAACTGTTTAATTGATAATTATTGACTACCTATTAAGTACTCAATATATGTGTGAATATAGAGATGAGAGGTATAAGTTAAGTAAACAGGGCATTTGTCAGCCACAAAGTAAGTATGATATAAATGCTGGCTGGGCATGGTGGATCACGCTCGTAATCCTAGCTGGGGGGGTGGGGGTTGGGGCAGATCACTTGAGGTCAGGAGTTCAAGACCAGCCTGGCCAACATGGTGAAACCTCATCTCTACTAAAAACACCAAAAAAAACTTAGCTAGGTGTGGTGGTGCGTGCCTGTAGTCCCAGGTACTAGGGAGGTTGAAGCAGGAGAATCGCTTGAACCAAGGAGGCAGAGGTTGCATTGAGCTGAGATCACCCCACTGCACTCTAGCCTGGCTGACAAACCAAGACTCTGTCTCAAAAAAAAAAAAAAAGTTGGCACTGTTAGTGTCTTCATCATCATCTAGACAAACAATAGAGTGTACTAGAATAACAATGCAACAAAAGAATTGGTAAAATGGAACTCTACACAGAATTTCAGTAGGAGTCTATGGCATAAAGAGCCCCTGTCTACTTTAGGGAGTCTGAATAGTATCTTAGACTATACTATACACTGCTATAAAGTATCTTAGACTATATACTATTATAAAGACATACCTAAGGCTGGGTAATTTATAAAGAAAGGAGGTTTGTTTAATTAACTCACAGTGCTGCATGGCTGGGGAGGCCTCAGGAAACTTACAATCAAGGCAGAAGGGGAAGAGGCATGTCTTACATGGCAGCAAGTGAGAGAGAGCATGTGAAGAAGGAACTGTCAAACACTTATAAAACCATCACATCTCACCTCCCACCAGATCCTTCCCTCGACACATGAGGATTATGGGGATTACAATGCAAGATGAGATTTGGGCGGGGCTGCAGCCAACCATATCAGAGAAGGTAGTACGTAAGATGAAAGGAGAAAGATGAGTAAGAGTGTGCAAAGGCAGAGCAGGGAAAAGGCTTCCTAGCATATGTAAATGCATAAAACATGAATGTGCTCTGCATGTGTAGGAAAGAATAAAGCAGAAGCAACTCTACTAAAATGTGAACAAGGCCATCCCCTCATGCCTACTATTAGCAAGGAGCTTGCTAACTGAGTGCTTCAAATCATGGTCCAATCCCTACAATTTGGACTTAGAAAGTCTCCTAGTGTAATGTGGACTCATTCAATCAATAATAATTGCTGTCTTCAATTCTTATAAAGGAATAACAAGGAACCCCACCGATTTTAATTTTTATTAGAGCTGCATGTTCATGGTTTATTCAAGTTTACCAATATTTGGCATTCACAAACTAATGTTATATTATTCCTAAAGATAATGTGGACTCTAGGGAAGGTGTGTGCAGCTGCCAATCAACTGCAAGTCTCCTACTTTCCAGGCAAAGGTGCACATAGGGATAGATCAAATTCTTGACAATTTCAGAAAAGACACTTTGGTTTTAGTGCATAATCATTGTTGCCTTGAGGTGGCTCTGACTTTCAAATACTAATCTAAGTTTTTATTAGAAATTACTATTAGCTTACTTTCATCTTTATTAGTACCTATTCCCTGAACTGCTTGCTACCAGACAATCATTTGCATGCCTAAGAGCATCTTAAATTTAACTTGTCAAAAGTGAAACACTTTGATTAATAACTCTTCTTCAAGATCACAAAAGTGAATAAATAAAAGGCACCTTACTCGAGGTTACTGGATTAGTCTGCTCAAGCTGCCATAACAAATACCCCAGACTGACAGCTAAAACAAGAGACATTTCTGGAGGTTCTGGACACAGTTCTGGAGGTTGGAAGTCCAAGATAGAGGTGCCAGCAAGGTAGGATTGCCTCTGAGGCCTCCTTTCTTCTCTTGGCGTGTTGGCAGCCGCCTTCTCGCTGTGTGCTCACGTGACCCCCTCTTCTTCTAAGGCCACTAATACTATCAGATTAGGGTCCACCCTTAGGACCCCATTCAACCTTAATTACATCCTAAAAGCCCCATCTTCAAATACCATCACATTGGAGGTTAGGGTTTTAACATGAATTTAGGGAGTGGGGACACAATTCAGTCCACAGCAGTCACTTGTAGAAAATGGCATCTCCATTCATCCCAATTATCAGAACAAGAAAAACGCTGACATTGAACTCCTTTCAAACTTTATATCTCATGTGGAATTAATCAGCAAATCCTGCTGGCTGCACCTTCAGTATAAAGCCCAAATCCAGGAAATTCTCACACGCTCTACCTCCATCAACCTACTGCACGCTGGTATCACTGAGTCTCAGGGTTATGACAATTGATTCCTATTCATCTCTCTGTCCCCCTCTCCTGCCCTTCTTCCTCTACTCTCGATACTACATCCACAGTGACCATTTGAAAAATCAGCCACATCATGTGACTTCCCTACTGACATCCCTACTGCTTTCCATCGCACTGACACCCCTCAAGGCTCATGGTCAGGCTCCTGCCCACCCTCCAACTGCATATCTCCTAATTCTCCTCTCCCACACCACTACAACCACACTACACTCCTTATTCTTACTCACACACTTCTAGAACATTCCTGTCACAGGGCCTCCTCTCTGCTTGGAAACTTTCCTTCAATAGTCACAGGACTTGTTCTCATTGCATCTCAACAATGTAGGCCTCTGCTCAAAGATGGCCTCCTACTGAACCACTTCTATCATCACCCTACTTAAAAAACTCTCTTACCTCAGTTTGTGTAAGTACACTCTATGATGGTGCATAATGAAATCACCTGACAATGCATTTCTCAGAAAGTATCTCCATTTTTAAGCAATGCATGACTGCAGTTCTCTGTTGCCTCAAATAAATTATAGACAGTATGATGATTCTAAAGAAAAGATACAAGAGTTCAAAGAAATTTAAGACAATGTAAGGAAATAAAAAGTAACCTGGCAGAGCTCAGGCAAGAAGTGGAAGGGAAAGATAAATACAAACTTACAAAAACTAGAACGAATATACATTAAAAATGTCAGTATCATGGTGAAAATTATATGAAACAAAATGGAAATTAGCAAAGTTATTTAAACGATTATGGCAATGCATACAGACATGAAAAGAAAAGAAAACCCCAAATGAGCACTATTGGTATTCCGAAACCAGAGAACAGGGGAAACAATAAATTTTTAAAAAGTGTTCAAAGACAAGATAGAAAAACTTTCCTAAAATAAAGGTTGGAATCTTTAGATCTTGCCCCAGAAAAAAAAATACACAGAAAGATCAAGGCCAAAATATATTGTGGAAAGTCACTGAACTTCAAGGATAAGGAGAGAGATAACAGACATCCAGTAAAGGGGGGAGGGGGAAGAAAGGCATTTAAAAAGAGAAAAATACAGTTTGATCTCAGATTTATCCAAAGCTACACACACAGCTATGTGATAGTGCAGAAGTCCATAGAATTTCAAGGAAAAGATTTTTTTTTCAATAACTTTAGAATCATCCAATTGGTGTAACAGAAATATATTCTCAAGCATATAAGAAACAAGGACAACATCTATGATGCTGTCCTTAAAACTTTTGAGCAATACTATCACTCCTTCTGTAGTGAAAGATCTGCCCATACTATAAGAATCAACAACAACAACAAAAAGAGGTTAAAGATCAGAAAAGAGAGAGGAAGAAAAAAACAACCTTTATTATTTATGGATGATATAATTGCCCACAGAGAAAAACCAATTGAATCAACAGATAAACCACTGGAATTAATAAGAGGGTTCTGTGAGGTTGACAGGTATAAGATAAACTTATAAGAACAATGACATTTTTCTACAACAATGAACTACTAGAAAATATAACTAATAAACCACTCATAATAGCAACAAATTTATAAATGTGTAGTAAGTTAAAAATAATTCTTGATTCCTAATGTATAATAGAAAAATTTTAAATCCACTGAAGAATCAAATTTAAAAAAAAAAAACCCACAATAGATGGATAGTTCATATACTTCAATGGGAACACTGGATATTAAGGAGTAGTCAATTATTCATTAGTCAATATAAAATTCAGTAGAGCCACAGTCAAGAGTTCCAAATGGATTTTTGGAGAATTTTGATAAACTCATCCTAAAACTTATTTGAAAATTTCAATAAAAGTTTCAAGAACAATTAGTTCAATATTGCAAAAGAAAAGCAGAAAGGGTGCTTGCCCTAAGAGGTATTTTTAGAATATACCAGAGTCATAGTAACAAATACAATATGGTACTGGGGTAAGAAAAGGAGTTTCAAGATGTAGTTATATAGAGAATGTTCTTGCAGACATTCTCCAGCATCAGGTGGAGAATGGCAATGAGGCAAGGATGCCTAATTTCACCACTCCTATTCAACACAGTTCTGGAAGTCCTAGCCAGAGCAATTAGGCAAGAGAAAGAAATAATCTCTCTCTATATATAATTATATACCTTTCTATATAGAGAGAGATATATAGTTGGAAGGAGTTTTTAGATACAATTTTGTACATATATATATAAAATAAAGTGGGTACCTTAAACCAATTGAGAAATATTAGTCTGTCTAGCAAATAGTATTGGGGAAATGGGCTCATTATCTGAATAAAAGTAAAAATGAATTCCTGTCCAACAGAGTATATAAAAGTAGATTTCAAATCTAAGTGTGGGAATTAAAACAAAGAAATTAAATGCAAAATGACGGAAAAGATTGTCATAAACCAGGAATGCATAAGGACTTTTAAACGTAAGCCTCAAGGCACAGACATAAACCAACACTGATGGATTTGATTAAATTAAAAACTCTGTTGACCTAAGGACACCAAGTGCAAAGTTAACAGACAAACAAAAATGATAGATTGGGAGATGCTCACAATCTAACACCAACAAGGGAATCATATCTTGAATGCCCACAAATCAAAATCAAACAAACAAAAACAAGAAATCAAATTTTAAAAATGGGCTAAGTATACATGTAGGCAATTCAATGAAGGAAGAAACTCAAAAGTTAGCAAGCTCTAATTCATTAATTCTTAGAGAAATTCAAGTTAAAATAACATTGAGCCATTACTTTAAAACCATCAGGTTGTGAAAAACTAGACTGCTGCCTACTGTGGGCTATTGGAAGGATGAGGATATGGGAATCTTCCTGCACGGATGATAAAGCTTACACAGCCGCAGTCATCCTGGAGCATAAAGTAGCTATTAGTAAAGTCTATCACATTGTACAACTCTGATCTGGCAACCTCTAGGCATAAATTCCTAAAAATATTCTCACTCAGTTCCATATCTGTAAGCATGTCCATCTCAGCATGGTCAGTGACGGCAGAGTGTTTAATACAATCCAGGTATCCAAGAACACAGTGCTGAAAATATAAAACATGTAGAAAAGGTGGATAAGGTGACCATACATCAGTGTGCACATATCAGTGTGCTGACTCAATCCCAACTTACATTTGGGATTACATCTATACTATCGTCCTGGTGTAATTATCAACAGGCCCTTTTCAGTTTCCAAAGCATCCCATTTTGGACAACAAATTATACAGAATACTATGCAGTGGTAAAAGCAACAAACTTGATCATATATGCAGAAACATAAGTAAAAGCTATAAATATCATGTAGAGGGAAAATTCAGTGAGGACTTACCACAATGTCACTTATGTAAAAAAACAACACTATATGTTTTATAAGAAAGCAAAAAGTCATCAAATGGATGAGATATACATTAAACACTTTAGAATGCTTATCTGTGGGGTTATGTGAGGAGAATGACATTAGGGAATAAAATAGAATTAATAATAACAACATTAATAAAATAATGCTAATAACAAATTTTTTTAAAGGAGGGATTGTGTCACATGAACTAAGGAGTAGGAACAATCCATTCTCTAGAACTGAGGTTGAAAATTATGCTGGGTATTCAAGAAAGCCAACACACTAAGGCTATCAATCACCAAGAAATCTCACAGAGCGGGCATCATTCCTCTGCCACCCCCATTAGAGCTGCTGCTACCCATAGCGGGGAAACTTAAATACAGGTCACATCATCGGATTCCTTGCAGACATTCCCCAGCACCAGGCTGTAGGGTGGCAACAGGACAAGGATGCCTACTTTCACCACTCCTATTCAACACAGTTCTGGAAGTCCTAGCCAGAGCAATTAGGCAAGAGAAAGAAATAAAAGGCATCCAAATTGGAAAAGAAGTCAAGTTATCACTGTTCGCATATGATATGATTGTATACCCAGAAAATCCTAAAGACGCCTCCAGAAGACTCCTAGGTTTGATAAACGAATTCATCAAAGTCTCTGGTTATAAAATCAATGTACACAAATCAGTAGCACTGCTATACATCAATGATGAAGCTGTGAATGGGTTCAAGAACTCAATTCCTTTTACAACATCTGCAAATAAAATAAAATACCAGGAATATACTTAACTAAGGAGGCGAAAGATCTCTACAAGGAGAACCACAAAACACTGCGGAAATAAATCATAGATGACACAAACAAATGGAAACACATGCCATGCTCATGGATTGGGAGAATCAATAGTGTAAAAATGACCATACTGCCCAAAGCAATCTACAGATTCAATGTAATTCCTGTCAAAATACCAAGATAATTTTTCACAGAATTGGAAAAAACAATCCTAAAGTCATATGGAACCAAAGAAGAGCCCAAATATCCAAAGCAATACTAAGGAAAAAGAACAAATCTGGAAGCATAACATCACCAGATTTCAAATTATACTACAGGGTTACAGTTACTAAAACAGCATGTCACTGGTATAAAAGTAGTCACATACACCAGTGAAACAGAAGAGAGAACCCAGAAACAAAGCCAAACACACACAGCCAGCTGATCTTTGACAAAGCATACAAAAATATAAATTGGGGGCATGGATGCCTTATTTAATAAATGGTGCTGGGATAATTGGAAGCAACATGTAGAATAATGAAACTGGATCCCTATCTTTCACCTTATACAAAAATCAACTCAAGATGGATCAAAGATTTAAATATAAGATGTGAAACTATAAAAATCTTATTAGACAACATTGGAAAAACTCTTCTAGACATTGGTTTAGGCAAATAATTTATGACTAAGACCCCAAAAGCAAATGCAACAAAAAGAAAAATAATGGCACCTAATTAAACTGAGAAGCTTCCATAGAGCAAAATAAATAATAAACAGACAGCACACAGAATGGGAGAAAATATTTGCAAACTACATATCCAACAAAGGACTAGTATCCAGAATCTACAAGGAACTCAAACAAATCAGCAAGAAAAAACAAATAATTCCACGAAAAAGTGGGCAAAGAACTTGAATAGACATTTCTCAAAAGAAGATGTACGAATGGCCAATAACCATATGAAAAAATTCTCAACATCACTAACCATCAGGGAAATGCAAATTAAAACCACAGTCAGATACCACTTTACGCCTGCAAGAATGACCATTATTACAAAGTTCAAAAAACAAGAGATGTTGCCCTGGATGCAGGGAGAAGGGAATGCTTATATACTACTGGTAGGAATGTAAATTAGTACAGCCTCTATGGAAAACTGTGTGGAGATTCCTTAAATAATTAAAAGTAGATCTACCATTTGATCCAGCCATCCCACTACTAAATGTCTACTCAAAGGAAAAGGAGTCATTATATGAAAAAGACACTTGCACATGTATGTTTATAGCAGCACATTCACAATTGTAAAGATATGGAACCAACCTAAGTATTCACCAACTAATGTGTGAATAAAGAAAATGTGGTATATATAGACCATGAAATACTACTCAGTCATAAAAAGAACAAAATAATGTCTTTTGTAGCAACTTAGATGGAGCTGAAGGCCATTATTCTAAGTGAAGTAATACAGGAGTGAAAAACCAAAAGCCATATGTTCTCACTTATAAGTGAGAGCTAAGCTATGAGTACACAAAGGCATACAGAGTGATATAACAGACTTTAGAGATTCAGAAAGAGGAGGATTGGAAGGGGCTTAGGGATAAAAAAAAAACAAAAAACTACACATTAGGTACGATGTACACTACTCAGGTGATGGGTGCCCTAAAATCTCAGAATTCACCACTATATAATTTCATCCGTGTAACAAAAAACCACTAGTGCCCCAAAAGCTCTTGTAGAAAAAAGAAAATTATGCCAGGGGTTGTGGAGGATCGGGGTGTAGGGGGATGGTTACTGAACAGATCCAGCCAATTATGGAATAAATAAAGGCAAAAAAATGAAAACTACCAGTAGAAAACTTATAGTAGAAAGACTTGAGTTCAGCAGTCTATTAATTTAAATATCCAACAGCAATTATGAAACCGTGGGGATTAATGTTACCCTGCAAAATTTGAGTGTTATAAGCCATGATAATATAAAACATAATCATGTAACTAATAAAAATAGTGAGTGGTGGGTATCAAAGGGTACAAATGTGCTATTTCCTCATCTTTCACAGCAGAGAGTCAATAGGTAAAGTCTAAATTTCAAACATGTAGGTATAACAAGCATTGTAATTTCAACGCTTAAAGCTCTTCATCACTCTTATTTTTAACCTTAGACACTTTCAGGTTCCAATATTTTTGGTAAAGTACCTACCTGAATTTCAATTGTGCTAGGTTCTGTCAGCTTCTTTTGTTAACTTCAAGTAAAATTCAACTGAATAATCTTAAAATCATGTGTATGGTATAATACATTCTTTAAAGTTATTTCGATTTAATTTTTCTGGAATGATGCTCACCAAATAATAATGATGATTCTACCTGAATAGGATGTTCACTTTCCTTGTCTTTTTTAATTGTTTAAATGTTTAAGATGCATGTAGCCTTTTTACAGAGATAATAACATTATTATTGTTAATAAAATGAAGGAAAATAGCAAGGACATGGTAGCAGTGACTGGAGCCGTTCTCACTAGCTGTTAGGCTATAAAAGTAAGCAGAGATATAGAAAAAAAGCAACAAGCTATCTCTGCCCATCATTTTCCAGGGCCTTATATTAATTGCAGAAAAGTGAAAGCAAAAATGTTACTCTGAGTGAGATCCTAGTTGCAAAACCCTACCTCCTCTTCCAGAGATCAGAGCTCTCTCTCTTCTTAGGATCTCAGAAAGAGATCCAAATCAGGGTCTGGCCTTACTCCACTGTTCACTACTGAAAAGGCAAAACCACAAAGGATAGTGAAAAGAAACAATGTCTGATTTGTCATTGACAGCCAAATACTCTGTTTTCTGCTCAGGACATACATCATTCCATTTCACGTTAAAAGGTAAGTTTGACCAAAAGAGTGTCCATAGTGGATGCACCAAATTGCCATGCAGAATTCTCCAAAAGAGGCTGCAGTGTGGCTGTCCTTGATATCTGCAGTTATTTGAGTTAAATGAAGTCTGACATATTCCCACATGGAACTAGTAAGAAGAAACCAATTTTTTTCAGTCTATTAAATTTAATTCATTGTGTATGTTTCCCTTCCTTATCAGCAGTTCAAATTAATTTTTCTCATTGTCAACAGACTGACAGTCTCACACTACTTTAAATCCAAGCACACAATATTTGTAAGAACTATCCATACCCACGGGTGTGGAAAACAACATGTTCATTCCATTAGGTCTTAGCAAGGCTCTAAAAATTACACAAAATAATTTATCCCTTGACGATCAGGTACAGCTGTATCTAACTCCTCCTGTCAATTTCCATTTCAGCAGCAGGAATTGTGATGTTCTCGGGAGAGGAGTGATTGGTTTTCAGTTACACAGTGCTACAGGTGGAAGTCATCTGAAAACCATAATGCCAGCATATGGATAACCTGTATGGCAGCATAATGATATTTGTACGCACCTTACAAGTGCTTATCCAGGACTATGCCAATGTAATCAGTTTCATGGGAGCAGAAATAACATGGATCTCTCTCTCCATTCACTGACTGCATTGAGCACCGAAACAATAATCACCATCTAAATGGAAAGGCAACATTCAATAGGAAAATAAGCAATAACTGCAAAAGATGGTTTCTTATCCTATTTAAGAGATGAATTAATGGCAGCTACAACTTGCAGAGGCAGCCTTCATGGGATGTTTCCCCACTTGTATACAGTATATGGTGAAAATATTTTTCCCATTTTAAAATCAGGAAATAGTTCTGGAATCAGAGATTCTTTTTTTGAAAATAAGTACTCATTCCAGCATCTTGTTTCATTTTTTTCATCTGTAAAACGAGGAACCTGAGACTGTCTCATCCTTACCTACTAAGAGCATTTTGAGGACAAATGGAAAAATAATGTAAAAGTAGTAAGAGTTATTGGAAGAAAAGTTCTCTGTTAATCCAAGCTATTACTATTATTATCACTGCCAACTATACAGTGGTTTCAAATTCTAAATCTAAAAGCTTTTTCAGACATCTGCTATTCAAATATTATTTTTAAAATCCCTGCATTATTTAGGTCCTTATTAGAGGTGGGTAAACTGAGACCTAAAAAGAATAAGAAACTTCCTCAAGGTCACACAATGGCATAGCAGGTGAAGAAACAGAAGCATCGATTCTTTGTGCAGCGTCTCAGAGACACAGTGGCAAAGTGAAATTCAGAACCATGAATATCACAAACAGCCTGAACCAGCAGCTTTGAATTTAAAACAATATCCAAATAAAAGCACTGGTACAGCAAAAAAAAAAAAAAAAAAAAAAAAAAAAAAGCCCTTAGCAGAAAAGGTATGCATGGAACCACTTTCCACCATTTTCTTAGTTCTATTTTTGATGTGATATACAGTTTTTATTGAGCATAAAGAAGAGGTGTATATCTTCTTTCTGTGTGCTTATGAAAGGAATTTTTAAAGGGCTTCAACAAATTCGTTCATCAAGGAACTAGAAGTGTACCCATGTGAAGTTGTCTTGATGTGCAATGTATTTTTAGAACAAATGAAGACAAGTAAATAATTCCCGCAAATGTGTTTTCCTCAATTCATTTCAATCCAAGTGTTTGCTGAGTACTTTGCATATGTCGGTCATTCTCCAGGTGACAGAGAGAGCTATAGGGAGGTATGAGTTCAAAAGTCATGTGTAAGTTGGACAAACCCAGGCACAAACTGGGAAACACTCAAATATTCCGTCTCAGCCTGAGTTATACTTTGAGAATCCTTAGAAATATTTCCCAAATGGAGAGCTCCTCCCAGGGCTCAGTGCTGGGAGGAATGTGGGGAGAACATTCAATGTGGGGCTCCCTTTCATGACCCATGTGCTGTTCTCATTAGTGCTTTTGAAATTTAATGGAAGCCTGCCTATTCCTAGTTTCTTGCATGTTTTGATGGATTTAAACCGCAGCCTGCCAATCTTTTGGGAATTCCCCCATGTGATTGCACAGGATGGAAAGCAGCAATTACAAAGGAATAAATTTGTTCCACATTAAAGCCATTTTCAACTGCTTTGGAAGATCATTTAGAAAATTCTGGAAATGTTTCCATTATGTTGGATAAGCCATTATTTACACCCTCACAGAAAGGATGCCACAAAAATCAACACTTGAGTGTGTAACACAGTATTTTGGGTCAGTGTTTTCTCATCTAGGGCAGTAGTTTCCAAAAGTGACAGGAAGAGAAGCCTGACTGTTGGTCATTTATTATCTTAAATTTTATTTTTACATTTAGTAGTTACATCTTGAAATTGTAGTATTACTTTATGTCTGTTACATAAGAATTATGTAACAACATTTTACATATTTTTATAAGGCATCCTATCACGACTGAATGTCTCTTAACTTGTCTGATATCACAACATGCTGATAATATAACGAACCTTATTTTCTAAAGAGGGGGAAGAGAAGGTCATGTTTAATTATGTCAGGTCCCTTGGGACTAAGTCAAAGCATCAAAGAGCAAGGATGCCACCAAATGTCACCAAGGAGTAGGTTTGTGCTACCCCATCATTGTGTACCATAGCAGATTTCTCTCCTTCTTCCGCTCTCTTTTAATTTTATTTATTTTATTTTATTACTTTCTTTTTGTGCCTGCCTATTTCCGACTGTCTGTTACTCGACGTCTCCTTTTCCTGTCTACATCCTAAACCTCACTGAACCCCACCAGTAACATTCATTGCTAAGCAGTTGCTAACACCTTTTCAGAATCTCCTTCAAATATCTGCAGTTTCCAAGATTTCCAGCAACTTATCCTTGTTCACAATACATCAGCTACCACAGCCACTGGCCACGAAGGAGGCAAAATAGCATAGCAGTCATGGATGTGAGAGTCGTACTGTTTGGAGTCAGGCTGCCTGGGCTCAAATCCCACCTTTCATCAGCTATGTGACCTTTGGCCAAGCTACCTAACTTTGCCATGGCTTAGTTTATCTTCCATACTCCGGGAACAACAGTAGCAACTACTTCCTAAGTGCTATGAACTGAATGTTTGTGTCCCTGAAAAAAGGTACATGTTGTACCCCTAAACTCCACTGTGATGGTATTTGGAGACAGGGCCTCTTGGAGGAAATTCAGTCATGAGGGTGGAGCCCCCATGGATGGGATTAGTTTCCTTATAAGAAGAAACAGGAGAGAGCTTGCTTCTTTCTGAGCCTTCACCTTGTGAGGCTACAAGAAGGCAACTATCTGCAAGCCAGGAAGAGGACCCCTCATGGGACATTCAATCTCCCCATGCCTTGATCTCAGACTTCCCAGCCACCAGAACTGTGAGAAATAAATGTTTGTTGTTTAAGCACTCCAGTCTATGGTGTTTTGCTATGGCTGCCCAAGCAGACTAAGACAACGTGGTTTTTGAAGGAATTCAATGTGTTCGTAGACTTAAAGTAGTTAGCACATGGCATGGCAGAAAAGAAGCGTTCAATGAATGTGACCTATTATTTTCAGTCCAAACTTCCTCCACCCCGCCCAGGCTAGTTTCTTTGATGTTCTGGAAGACATCATGCTCATTCTCCCCCATAAGGACCCCTATCCCACTAGGCTGGAATGCCTTCCTGCGTTCCTTCAGTAATAAATCCCACTCTTCCTACTAGGCCCACCGCCTCCAAGAGCTGTTCCAGGAATATGGCATGTCAAGATGATCTTCCCCTGATGTCTTCTGTATCATTTACACTCTCCTATCCTTTCCTTGTTAATGAAACATTCTAGTGTATTGCTCTTTAATTGTTTTCTGTGAATTCATGTTATCTTCATAGCTAAACACCAGGCCAGTACAGACACTGCCCTGACCTAGGCCTCACATGGCAGTTGCTCACCAATGGGTAGTTCCAAACAGGTGTTGATTCACTCTGTTGTGAACATTCTAGGAGGGTTTGGTGTGCATGTAACAAAAAAGAAGAGGAAGGAGAAGGAGGAGGAATAGGAGAAGCTGCTGTTTCCCAAATCTTCTCTATTTCATTTAGTATATGCATTTAGGAAACAAGCGATAATACGGGAGGAGTTCAGATCTTCACACACAAAAAACCCACATAGGCACAAAATGATGCTCACTGAATTTTCATTTAAGAAGAAAAACTCTTTTTAGTCAGCACAGACGGTGAATCTGCTGTGTATGATTGATTGAAGTTACACTCCAGTTGTAGTCAATTGACCTGATCAGGAATTCCCACTTGACAGATGGAAGCTCACATCAGTGTGACCACCCTATAGAGAAGATTCTGTTAGGTTTTCCTTGGTCAAATTTGTGGTTTGTTCTTCCACACTAAGGATGTTGGAATTGGGTTCTCATTGGTATTCAAGATATATGGTTTGGCTAAAATATTTTATATAGGTAAGTTACACTCATACCCTTGAATAAACAAAGTATAAGAACTACTGATGCCTATAACCTACCTGCACCACGAGAGATGGTGCGTGTTCCCGTTCCAGACATGGGCATTAGAAGACCGCCAGTTGCATACAGTCACCTACACAAACTTCCACGGAATCCTTCCTTTGGGATATTGTATATCTGACTCCAGTGAATCTTCCTTGAAAGGTCATGATTATAGCACCTAAGAGAATGGGTCTTCATCAAATTTACACAGAGGTTGTGTCTTCTTTGTCCCTGCTTGATAATAAATACATTCTTTAAATAATTGTAGCAAAAAAGCTCATTTGTGAGAAAATGACAGGAGTACTTTGACCCACTTCCCATTGTGATCTGTTCCAATTTAAAGTGTCTGAAACTTCCAGACCAAAAAAAAAAAAGTACGTGAAGAGACTTATAGACACAGGCACAGGCTAGCAACATGCTGATGCTTTACTAACCAGAAAGCTATAAAAATCAAATCAGTGAGTTAGTACTTGCTGATTACCTGCTAGGTGTCCAGCTCATGAAACTACCAGATACCAGAAACTGGCATTTCAGATATCACCTAAGATAAATCTCCAATCTGGTCAGGAACAGTAAGCCAACTGAACAGTGCCACCTACACAGTAAGGTTAGAGTACCTGAGGGTCACTAGAACATTGTTAGCTATTATGCCATCCTTTCTTAAAGGTGGAAACTTAGATCTACCTGTCATACAAGGCCTTAACAAACAGTCACAATTTATGCCCCATGTGTTTGGTTATAGGTCTAAAGAGAGAAGAAACTGATAGACTGAAAGTCAGAGTGGAGGAGCAACATGAATTAAGACTCATTGTGAAATTTGCTTCATTCAGCATTACAATTGTATGCTCGCTAACAAAAGTTTTGCGGTATATATATGTCAAAGGACAAGTTTACAAGTTTGCTAAAGCCCTAAACAACCAACAAATTTAACTGGATTCATTTGAAGTTTTATAGGATTTCTGGTTCCTACACTCATCAGGAATTTTTAGCATATCGGAAATGTAATAGGTAAATTAGAAAATCAGTAGCTCATAGGCAACTTGTTGGTCTCGTTTTGGGAAGAGGCAGCGTTCAGGGTAGAAGAAAGGAACCCAGGCTTTGTGGCAGAACTTTGTACAAATATTGGTTTCTGGAGCACTTGCTAAGGGCCCGGCTCTGTTCTAAATGCTTTTAATTGATGGATCCTCACAACTGCCCTGTGAAGTAGGTTACTATTATCTCCATTCACAGGTGAGGGCACAGGACACAGCACAGTTACACAATTTGCCCAAAGACAGCAACTCATATGTGGCATGAGCCAGAATTTGAACACAGGGAATTTGGCTCCAGGATTCACTCTCTTAAGCACAACATCTGCTCAGAGGATGTAATGAAGTTGAACGTGAAAAAGTATATTACAGTAGTGGGCACTCAACACATTTTACTCCACTTTCCTTTATTTAGAAACCAATTTTATGTGCTTTGGGTGCTCCAAGAATTGACACCCTTCTGCTGAGCAAACAGACCATTAGGTTCCAAACAGCAGCATAGGCACAACACACTAATGACTAATCTCATCAGCCAGATGCATCAGCAGCTTGATAGATGTGGGTTGTAAGATCTTTCTCTCTTCCTCTTTTAGACTCTCACCTCCATCAAAAGGCATTTTATAGGCTGGGCGCAGTGGCTCACGCCTGTAATCCCAGCACTTTGGGAGGCCGAGGCGGGCAGATCACAAGGTCAAGAGATTGAAACCATCCTGGCCAACATGGTGAAAACCCGTCTCTACTAAAAATACAAAAATTAGCTGGGCGTGGTGGCGCATGCCTATAGTCCCAGCTACTCGGGAGGCTGAGGCAAGAGAATGGCGTGAACCCAGGAAGAGGTAGAGCTTGCAGTGAGCAGAGATGGCGCCACTGCACTCCAGCCCGGGTGACAGAGCGAGACTCTGTCTCAAAAAAAAAAAAAAAAAAAAAAAAAAGGTATTTTATAGTCGGTAGAGTCAGTAGATAGTGGGCTGTACTTACTTTCTAATCCTACCCATCTCCTCTTGCAATTCCTTCCACCCAAGCTTTCATTCTACAAAAGAGAGAGAGCTTGAGATTGCCAAACTGCATTATAAATTGTAATCTGTCTCACAGCTTAGGATGTCTACAATTAGTGAAAGCACTGAAATAACAGGGCCACACATTTACTCTTTGCAAGCCAACTACAGTTATTTTTATAGTTCTAATATTATTAGAGCATTACATTTTAATAGATTTCATGTTGATCTTGGGCAGTATCGTTACATCTATGAATAAAAACTCTCTCTAGAAAATACATGTCACAGAGTGATAATTTATTAAATGTGGGTTTTTATACCATTCCCAGGATGGGAGGCGGACTTGTCAATGTGTTGTGACGGCACTCATCCTGAGCAGAAGAGAGTGACTATCACTGGAGGTCCACGGCTCAGTTATGTCCTAGGGCTTCCAGCAGGTCAAAAGCAGTGTATCCTGCAGTCACCCTGTTCTCCCATCTGGATTACTGCAATAGCCTACTAACTTGGTTGCCCCATGTATACCTTTGGCTACCTTCAGTCTAGTCTCAGCATAGCAGACGAAATGGTAATAGAGGTCATTCTGCTCACAGGTATACCCAAGAAAAATTATAATATATCCATATAGAAACTTGTACATGAATGTTTATAGCAGCATTATTTATAACAGCCAGAAGGTAGAAACAACACAAATAAGTGTTCAACCACTGATGAATGAATAAACAAACTGTGGTATATCGTTACCAAAGACTATTACTCAGCAATAAAAAGAAATGGAGTGCTGACACCTGCTACAACATGCATGAGCCTTGAAGACATTATGCTAAGTGAAAGAAGCCAGTCACAAAGGACCAGAGATTATATAATTCCATTTATATGAGATGTCCAGAATTGACAAATCCATAGAGGCGGAAAGTCGATCGGTGGTTGCCGGAGGAAGGAGGCAAAGAAGAGTGAAGACTGACCGCTAACAGGTATACGGCTCCTTTCTGGGGTGATGAAAATGTTCTGAAATCAGCAGGGATGTTGCGCGACTGCAGATATCCTAAAACCCACTGAGTTATATGCTTCAAAGTCGCAAATTTTACGATATGCAAATAATATCTGAATAAAGCTGTAATTTCAAAAAACAAAACATTGAGGTCAGATCATGCTGCTTTTCTATTCAAGCAGACCAATGGCTCCCCAATGCGTTCAGCCTGGATGCCCAGGCCCAGCATGATGCAACACACCCTCCCACCCATACTCGGGCTTCATCTCCCTCTGCTTCTCCTTTACCCGCTCAGTTCCAGCCACACTGGCCTCCTGGGCCTCACTGCACAGGTCAGGCACATTCATGCCACAGCGTCTTACCCAGGCTATTCATGCTGCCAAGGAAGTGATTGCCCCAGAAAGCCACAGGGTTCCTGCCCTCAACTCCAACACATCTTTGCTCAAATGTCGCTTTCTCCATGTGGCCTTACCCTGAGTATTCCACTTGAAACAGCTGTTCTTATCTCCCCATCACCCTAGTCCCATATAATTTTTCTCCTTTGCCTTTAAACTCACTGAATAACTTCAGTAAACAACCAAGGTCTCCCTCTGCTAGAATGTAAGCTCCTCCAGGGTAGGGATTCGTGGCTCTTTTGTTCACATCTGTATCCTCATGACCCCAAACAATACCTGATATGTAGTATGTGCTTAGTGATCACTTGTTGAAGAAATGTGTGAACAGGGCTGGGCGCAGTGGCTCACACCTGTAATCCCAGCACTTTGGGAGGCCGAGGTGAGCGGATCACCTGAGGTCAGGAGTTCGAGACCAGCCTGGCCAACATGATGAAACAAAAATGAGCTGGGCATGGTGGTGGCCACTTGTAATCCCAGCTACTGGGGAGGCTGAGGCAGGAGAATCGCTTGAGCCTGAGAGGTGGAGGTTGCAGTAAGGAGAGATCGAGCCACTGCACTCGAGCCTGGGCAACAGACTGAGACTCCATCTCAAAAAAAAAAAAAAAAGAAAAGAAAAGAAAAGAAATGTGGTAACAGTCTTTCCAGTTTAATTCCCTTTGTCACGAATGTTCCACACTGACCTGAATGATAGAAAATTCATAAGAATCTGAAAGACGAGAAATCTTATTTAACACATTCTGTTGTACCTGGATGACTCAGTCTGTTCTAAGTGCCACTGAATATTCCCAATCACAAGTTAGGAGAAGTATGACAGGGAAAAGATTTAATTCAGCTCCAACCAAACAAATCAAATAAGAACTGGGGACACTGGCTGAACAAGAAGGTGTGATCACTGCCCTTTTGAATTTCACATTTTATTATAAAGGACACAAGTTGAGTAAGTAACTAAAAGAACAGTGACACTACAAAGGGTGACTATACCTTTCTAGGGGAAGACATGTCACAGGAACTAACCTGTCTAGATCTTCTGGGAATAAAATTAACAATGAACTCATAAGAAAAATATCATCGGTGAGAAATTCTATACAGAAAATTGAAAGCAGGTGATATAGTAAGAGCTGAGTGGTCACTACGGGTAGAAAAGGAAGGCTTCAATCAGGAGGGGTCATTTAAACTGGGATTTAAAAGACAAGGAGCCATCCTAAAGAGGCCCAGAGGCGAGTGCTGCTGGGACTCAGAAACTGATACCCCAAAAGATGGTGCCTTGACATGCTTTAGTGAAGAAGAAGCTTCAAGGTCTTTCTGACCTCCCGCTGCCCCACCTCCTGTCTGTCAATCCTCTGTCTCTCCAAAGCAGGGGATGAAGCTGTTTTCTGAAGTTCCCTTAACTGCCTAAAGTTTGGGCTCACCAAAGAAGAAATCAATTACCTCTGGTCTCTTCCCTGGGTTACCATTAAATGAACTCATATCGCAGGAAGAAAGACAAACTCTGTTGTCACAAACCATTGTCTGCTCTGTGAGCCCAACAGACCTTGTCCGAGGACATTGTGTGTTCTTCAAGCCCACTGAATTCCCCCCAAAATCATTTTCTACCCACCTAAAAGCATCCACACTCCCCGTGTCTTCCTTTCCCCTAAGAAGAAGGGTATACAACCATCTGTATTCCATTGCATGGTGGGGCAGTCATCCTGTGAGTCTCTTCCACGCATGTTGGTGAATTTGTACATCTTTTCTCCTATTAATCTGCCTTCTGTCTCTTTTTTTTTTTTTTTTTTTTTTTTTGAGACGGAGTCTCGCTCTGTCACCCAGGCTGGAGTGCAGTGGCGCAATCTCGGCTCACTGCAAGCTCCGCCTCCCGGGTTCACGCCATTCTCCTGCCTCAGCCTCCCGAGTAGCTGGGACTACAGGCGCCCGCCACTGCGCCCGGCTAATTTTTTTCTATTTTTAGTAGAGACGGGGTTTCACCATGGTCTCGATCTCCTGACCTTGTGATCCGCCCGCCTCGGCCTTCCAAAGTGCTGGGATTACAGGCGTGAGCCACCGCACCCGGCCTGCCTTCTGTCTCTTGATTTTTACTAAACCTTCAGAGGGCAAAGGGGAAATTTTCCCTATAGTGATAGCACGGTGTTTTCTAGGCATTTTAAGAAGGTCAGTGGTCTGAGCCTAAAGCCATTAGAGGAAGCAACATGATATAGGGCTGGAGAAGAATGCAGAAGACAGATTTTAACCAGCTCTGAAGCCTCACTCATAATTTTATAATATTAACCTAAGAGCAATGGGAAACCATCACAAGGGCAGAAGCAGAACATGACTGACACAATCAGACTTGATTTTCAAAGGATCACTTTGAGGGCCTTGTGGTGAATGAATTAGAGATGTCTGAGCAAGGGGGCTGGGGAGGAGTTAGAAGGCTGCTGCAAATGTCTACTCCATGAGGGCTACTTAGACCATGATGAGGTTACTGTGAGGGTGCATAAAAATGGATCGATTTGGCCTATACATAGGAAGTGCTATAAATTAATAAGTCACTGATTAGATGGGTCTCAAGGAGATGGTAATAACTATGCAACAATCTGGAATAACTCACTATTTGTACCCCACATTCCTTGGGGTGCTCATGAGTCTGCAGGACCAACCTTTTCAGTTCATGGGTCAGAACTCACCAACGCAGGTAGTAACAACAGTAGTCCTATACCCACTAGACGGTGGGGCATGAGATTGACCCATGGGTGGGCTCAGAGCACATACATATCTAACACTGGCTCCCTTTTCCTGTCCTCTGATGTGTTTCCTGGATTCATTCTCCATGTTTTCATTTGGACTAGAGATCTTCCCTCAGTGCCCGAAACAACCCTTGCCACCCTGCCACCTGTCCTGGACTAGTGATGGCTACTCCTTGCTGTCTTGTCCCACCTGCCAGATCAGACCAGCTTGGGTATTCCCACCAGACAAGGTTAAGTCCAAATTACGCACCTTTAAGCACCACCACCGGGGCAGCACACAACCCCCATGAGGTATCCCTATATGTGCGTTAGTCTTCTAAGTGATGGTTATGTCTGGTCCTGGCTTTCTTTCCATCCCCACAGACCAGGACCTCTACAGGCCTAAGTTTATTCAAGCTATCACAGGTATCAGCCCCTATTTCAATTGTCTGTTGCTGTGTAATAAGTCATCCTAAAGCTTAATGGCTTTAAAAAAAAAAAAAAAAAAAAAAAAAAACAGCAATGTGTTCTCCTTGTGATTCTGCAGCCAGAGTTGAGCTCAGCTGAGCTGTGCCTTTTTTCCTCCACATAGTGTCTTCTGGGGTAGGAATGTCTGAGATGGCTTCTTCATTGGCATGTCTGGCATCTCACCTGGAATGGTTGGAAAAGTTGGGTAGAAAGGTGGAAGCAGGCATATCTCTTTCCACATGGCCTCTCCATGAGGCAAGCTGAGGCATGGAGGCTTCAGGTAGTCAGATCTCTTATTTGGTAGCTGGCTTCCAAGAGGAAGGAAGACCTAGAATGTCACTTTTGCCACATTCTAGTGGTCAGAGCCAGTCAGAAGACTGGCCCATTCAGGGAGAGGGAATACAGATGTCCCTCTTCATGGGTCAAGCAGCATGAGTGTACAAAGTGGGAAGGTATTGATGGTGGCCTTCTTGGAAGCAATCTCCCAGAGTTCCACAGAATATTTTCTAGGAACTTCAGACCTTCTCTCCCCACATTCCTCACTCCATCCCCAAGAAGAATGCCCAATTCAACAATAAAATGAATATCAGGGATAAAATGTAGCTGCTGTAATCAGGGGTGGAGCATTTAGGAATGGGATGAAAAAGGTGTTGGGTGGAACAGGATTGGAGCGCAGTTCCTGGCCTTGGAGTGCCCTTGACTGTGTGGCCAGTGCTCCTTAACTGACTGCCCTCCATTCTCACCCTGCTTCCTCTAATGTGGCCCAAACAGCAAGACAGGCCTGGGGCCACATCCCACTTAGAAGCCCTTCTTTTGCCTTTTGCCTCTGTCCATTGCCCTTGCAAGGCCCAATTAATACGGGGTTCAGGGATGGTGATTACAGCCAAGGAAGTGCCAAAGCATGCTGCTCACGCCTGCCTTGTGTGGGGGCCTTATGCTGAAGAGGAAGAGGAACTACTGCCCTGTTCGCGAGGGGAGTGGGTATGAGAGAATACATCCAAACCTTAATGAGTATTTAAAAAAAAAAAGAAAAAAAAGATGCTTTGCTCACAGTGTAAAGTTTTGCAAATCTAGTATTAGTGATTTGCAAAGGGATGCATTCAAAAATACTGAGAGTTGGGCCTTGGCCACGCATTTACACAACTAACAATTTGTGGCTCTATGAAGTCACATCAATTATACTCCCCTTGCCCCAGGCTAGAATGATATTAGAATCTTCATTAAATGGCTCTTTAAATAAAGAGGCAATATGCTCTTTTCATTAAGCTCTTAATAATCTTAGCTTGATCAGGACTGAAGAAATCACTAAAAGAAGCCATCAACCAAACAAGAACAGTCTCCCCACTTACTCTATGGTGATTTTCCTCATCAACTCTTTCCACTTAACATGGAAAACCACCAGCCCTCAGTGTTTAAAGCACTGTTAGAATTCTAAGGGGGTAATGATGAAAGAAAGGTGTTTTCACTTAATGAAGTCTATTATAAAATATTGGTAACAAGAAAACTGCTAAGTAGCCAAAAAATAAAAGTAAAAACAAAAGGAGAGGGATATTTCTTACAAACGACAATGACCCTAGAAATAAAAATCCTCATGACATGGCATCCTCTATGCTAGTATTGAAAGAGAACAGTTTTCTTTTCATGAACAAATTCTGCAGCAACAAATTCTTCAATGCATTTGATAAAAGAACTAGGTGTTATAAATGGGCTGTGTAAAAAACAAAACAAAACAAAACAAAACAAAACCTTCCTCAGAGTGATTCTGGAAAACAGAAGAGTATAGTATCAGTTAGGAGGAGTACAAAAGATGTCAAGACAGAATAAGAGAGGAAAAGCCACTGGGGAGGTAGAGGAGGGAAAGAAACAAGGTGAAAAGCTGAGAAAGCAGAGGATTGGGGCAGTGCAATTAGGCACACTACTGTGTGTCACGAAAGTAGGTTTGTCCCAAGGGCAAAAACATTCCCAAGTATTCTTCATATTGCTATATTTCCTTAAGCATATATCAAGGAGAGATTCAAAGGAAGATCTCCCAACAATACTAGTGATGCCAAAGTACAGTTAAGTCAGACCAGGAACAATATAGCAGTCAGTTTTATCCCATCACTTGTTTATTAATATCCCACACTAATGGGGTTGAGCCAGCATATGTATATAGAAGACATGCTGAAAAGCATATTTTATCTTTTTCTTATCTCTTACCTCGTGTGTGTGTATGTGTTTTGAAACTGGATGTTTCAAATTTTCTATTGGAGCTTAATGAAAGTACACATTCCTGGACCCTCCCTTTAGTGGCTGTGATTTAGTAGTTACATGGTGGTTCTAGGCATCTGTAATTGTAGCAAGCCTCAGGGCTTATTCTGATGCATCACAACGACTAAGAACCATTGACATAGTAGAAAGACAAGATCAGAGATTAAGGGAATTATGTTTGAGTTATGACTCTGAACTAATGGCTTTTAAATAATGACCAGGCATGAGATCCAAGGTAATTCACTTAGCCATTCTGCAAAAATTTCCATAATAGTTAGTCCTTATATTTGTTTTAAAATGTGAAATATTGATACTTTTCCTTTAATAAATCATAGCATTTTTTCTCACAACCTTCTATACCTGTCTCTCTCTATCATTCCCTACTCTGATCTCCAGTCTGTGTTATTTGAAGTTAAAAAGACATAACCATAAATATATAAGAAAGAGAAAACTTTATCCTTTTTTCATAGCTTTTTGGCAAAGAAAAACTACAACACATTTAATATTTTGCTATTGTGAGAATATGTAGTTCACTTCATACATCGAGAGATCAACTTTTTCCTAATCATATATTAAGGTCAAGGGGGAAATACTAATTTATTTTAACAGATGAGTTCGATATCATTCTGAACCAAAAGTACCCAAACTGTCACTAAGAAAGATGATAACATTGATCTTGCAGACAGAATGGCTGTAAAAAATGAATGCAATAATGAGCCACTTTAAACCCTGTAAAACATCCTAAAACCTAAATGATCATCATTATTTAGATATATATGTGTAGCAAAATGCTCTATTGGCAATTTAGCTTGTGATTTTTTTTAAAAAAATGCTTTATTGAGAGAGATCTTAGAGTATTTCTTTGAAATCTTTGAGGAAAACCTTGAGAAGGATGATTATAAAGGCTCCTGGAATCATTCAGGTAACCTCCCTCCAAATGATGAACTGTCTGGGAAATGGGTATAGATCTTTTTTTGTGTTTAACAACAACAACAAAACACCGCCCAACCTCTAGGTGTATGTCTTCAGGAACAGACAGGGAACAGTGGATCTGGTTCTGAAAAAGGACTAAATGAGCTAAACAGCAAGAAACATGACCTTGGGAAGCCAAGTGAAGGGCAACTTTTTCTGAGCATGGCTCTGAGAAATTAAAGTTGTCCTCGCTCAGAAGTCAACATTGGCAGAGTGCACTTGGCCAGTGTGAAGATGTGAATTAGCGGCATCTGTCGGAGCAGAGAGCATGATTTTGTCAACAGCCACCCAACTTGGCAGCAGCAAACAAGCAACAGCATTTGCAAACTGATGAGAATTCAGTCTCTCTTCTCTTATAACAGAAATTAAGACCTCTCAACCCCCATTTGGAGTAAGCAAGCCCTCAGGTTTCAAGGAAATTTTAAGAGAGGAAAGATCCCAAAAGGAAGCTACTGTACTTCCTGTTAATATATAAGAAGACTCAAATCAATTTTAATTTGAGTTTAAAAGTCTTGGAGGAGTTCAAACTCAGATAGATACCCTCAAATATGCATTAGGGTCTCAGTAGAGGCCATTCTTCAAAAATAAAATTGCCCTCTTAGAAACGGTGACGATACTTTGGGACTGATTGTCTATCCATAGACACCAGGACTACATTTCTGCAAGGAAGGAGAGAGAGATAGGATGCCTGGCAAGGCAAAGTACACAAATTACCAAGGGGGATTTGAATATGCTCCCTACTATAGGACCAGGTCAGGGTGAGGGAGGAAGATGTGCTTACAACACAGAGTGGTATTATACAACAGCCCTATGGCTAGCCCCTAAAAAACTGGTAGATGTTCCTTACCAGAACAAATTTTGAAGTAACATAAGATGCTAACCTTTCCAAAGTTGACTGAGAGAACTGAGAATCTTTCTAGTTGCTGTAGAAAGAGTGTCACTGTCTGCAGAATGGGTGAATTTAGCAGCAAAAGCAGACAGAATGAACCCAGCCCCAGCGAGAATGTGGATTAACCAACCAAATGGCAGCATCTGTGAATTGTGAGACATGCTCATAGTACCTGGCACAACAAAAGCAACCTTACCTACTTACAATCAATCCATAGGCAACAGACGAAGAGATAAGTCAGGGGATTTTATCCTCTGTAACACGAATACGCCATTGAGAAGGAGTCATTAAGGTAAACATTCTCATAGTGGGGGCCAGAAAACAACCACTAAGTGGGGTAAGTAATGGAATTGAAGCTCTAGTAACAAAATTTGGGTTGAGACTAGATCTATTTCCTTCATTCATTCTCTGGGTGGAAGATAATAAGTGAAAAAGTTGTCTGGGAGATCTCCGAGGCACATCTATCAGCAAAAGTGGCTGGAATTCAGAGATCTGAAAATGAGACCAAAATGAATACAGGCAGCATGACTTAGGCTTCATGAAGGGTTTAGCATGTGACAGAGACCGGAAGAGCCCATGTGTATATGGACTGACCGGTAGGAAATATTGCTAATAGCTAAAGTATAATTCGTCAACGGAAATGGCCCGGTGGGTCCCATATATCTATGAGTATGCAAGTTGGGAACGCAGGTGGGTGGTGGCAGATAATTCATTTACCAAAGATGTCCCATTCAGCAGCAGACAACTGGGAACCCCCATTTTCACCACACTCCTCTCAAAGTCCCATAATCATGAGTCTACACTGTTCTGGGTAATTTTTTTTTTTTTTTTGCACATTAGTACTACAATTATAAAGTTACCAATAACTTTATATTAAGAAAATCATGTTCTTCCCCTTGAAAACAAAGTATGTCCTCACTTTCCCTGCTCTTTTATTCATGGCAGTATGAAATGTGTCCCTGATTCCCTCCGACCTGCCACAGAATACTGAAACAGTGGCCGTGGGAAGAAATACCAGATGGCATGCATATGGCTTTGGGAACAGCTTTTAGCAGTGGTCACTTGTCTTTTTTTAATGCGTTTCAAAATGTGTTTGGTTAGCAAAAAATAATGAGATAATTCCCTCCAATAAATGGTGTTTCCCTTGAACTTAATTAACTAAAGTGTGAGACTCAGATCCACATGGGTCTTCTTTAGAACTAGTTCAAGAAGGCAAATCATGTTAAGAACTCTCATGTACCCTATGGTCTCCCAGACCGATTATGGAGGCAGTCATTATGAAAATGTTCCGAATGGCTCCCAAGCAGTCTCAGGTCACACACAACCATATCCTAAATACATGGCAGCAGAAAAGGTCCTTGCATGGTTCACCATAGGTGGCTTGCTCAAGCTTTCCAGATGTGACTCAATATTGATTGCTGGGAAAACAAGTAGCACAATACGCTCTAAGATGTGAAGCAGCATAGCCTGTGTTAATACAATAATAGAAACAGAGCGTGGGGTTATCAACAAGTTTGCCTACTACCCTGCAAATGCTGTGAAAAGCCCTATATTTCATGCATTACCACTTTGTAGATATTCTGGGGAGTTGTATTTATAGGCCAGATGATACAGGCGATTCAATAAAATATGCCTCTCAAGTGACATCAGAACCATGAAATGCAATTGTTTAGTACTTGGAAAGACAGAGTCTGTAACCATGTCATTTAAATGTCCTAAGCATTTTCAGCACTGTAATACACATATTAATATTTTAAATGCATTCTTAGTCTGGTCAATGCAAAATAGTCATCTCATAAATCTTTTGGCATTGTAATACTTTTTCATGTTAATCATTTTAATGTCCCTAAAATTCTGTCCCGCACATTTATTTTTATTTATGAACCTTAAAAATACACTGAAAATGCTTGTTTATAATTGAACACCTTACTCCCCATGACCAGTTCATTTAGGTTAGTGTGCACATGTTCTACTTTCTTCTTTAGGAACCTACTACCATAAAAACACATGTCAGATGCCCTTATTCTGCTAAACACTATAAACATGTAACAGTTCTAGAATTAAGGCTCTGGGTCTGAACTAATTATGGATGCTTTCCTATCGAATTAAGCTCAGCTGCTGCGAAATCCAAAAATATTTTAAAGAATATAATTCCAAGAACTAGTACCATTGCTTATAATTATTGCCTATAAAACTGAAAGAACTAACTCTCAGGAATTTAATGTATTTGTCCCCATATGAGGCTGTTTAATGCATCTCTGGGTTTCTGTAATACGCAAAGGAAGGCTCAGAGCTAAGTATGAGTAGAAGGGATGGATGGAGCTAATTTGCTCTACATAAGAAAATAGAATGAAATTTATTTTTGCACATAAGAAGGAAGGGGGCAGAAGTGAGAAGAGAAAAGAGAAAGAAGACTGGCTGAGCTAGGTGGAAGAAGACATTTTAAGAATAGTGCTCTCTGATATGCTACGATATAAATATACTCTTTCCCCTAAATGTCAACAAAATCTGCTCCAAATATATAAGAAGTGTAAGAGTGTGTGTGTATGCATGAGTATATGATTTAAACAACTTAATAAATGTAAAATGCTTACTCCAGTGCCTGGCACTTAGGAAACTCTTAAAAAATGTTAGCTCTTATTATGATCCATATTAATATTATTTACCATTTACAGCCTTGCCTAAAGAAAGAGACATGCTATGACAACACATATAAGCAGAGCTATTAAAAATAATTAATTTTTGCCGGGCGCGGTGGCTCACGCCTGTAATCCCAGCACTTTGGGAGGCCGAGGCGGGCGGATCACAAGGTCAGGAGATCGAGACCACGGTGAAACCCCGTCTCTACTAAAAATACAAAAAATTAGCCGGGCGCGGTTGTGGGCGCCTGTAGTCCCAGCTACTCGGGAGGCTGAGGCAGGAGAATGGCGTGAACCCGGGAGGCGGAGCTTGCAGTGAGCCGAGATCGCGCCACTGCACTCCAGCCTGGGCGACAGAGCGAGACTCCGTCTCAAAAAAAAAAAAAAAAAAGAAAAAAAAAATTAATTTTTAAAGAAAACATGAAAAAATATTGGCAACAAAATATTTCGCTAGGAACTAAGGTGAGATAGTTACTCTAGTTAAGCATAAAATTTAATTCTAAGTTTGCCAGTTGGCAGTCAAAAATAGAAACATGTTTTTATTTTTTACTAATTTTAGAAAAAAACTGTGTGTGTGTGTGTGTGTGTGTGTGTGTGTGTGTGTTTGTATATACAGAAAAATATTCCTGCCACAAATTCTTGTGAGTTTATTGTGTGTCTTCGTGGATTCAGAGCCACTAATTAACATGAAGAGCCATTTACTAACTGGAGTTTGTTCTATAAGTAATCATTTTGCTATAAGAAGCCTTGGTAAAAGCTAAAAATATAATGTTAAATTATAACCGTAAAGGCTTTTTGGAGGGACAAAAACTAATAGAGGCAAAAATGCTATTTCTTTTAATGTCAATAATATAAAGATGGATTTTACAGACTCTAAAAGAATAGTTTAGTTAACATGCCCATTACAATATTATTTACTTTTCCTCACAAATATTTCTGAGTGTCACATGTATTATTAATCTTCCTCTTCAGTAAATGAAGCACACATCCCCAAGGATCACACACACTGCACACACTGTGTTAAACATGTCATACCACGGTATGTACATTCTTGACAATTTTTTATATCTGTTTTCCCCAAGAAGTAGAAAGAATGCTTTTTAAGGATCTCAAAATTTAGTGGTGAGTGATAGGAAATATATTCACAGGTACAGAAAGTGAGATTGAATATATGGAATGGAAGAATGAAGTAGAAGCATTCAAAGTAACCAAGAATATTATTTTAATTACATGCATCTTCCACTTTAAAAAGAAAAACTATCATACAGATGGCAGCGATTAATCACTATGTACAAGATAATTTGACTGACAAAAGATATCATGGCCCAGTTCTACCCACCAAGTGCATTTTCCTAATCTTCATAAATAGCCAACCACTTTAGGGAGAACAAACTAGAAAACAAAAGAAGCTCAGCTTTTGAAAGCATAAGCCAGCATTGTCCATGGACAATCAGAAGTTACGACATAAGCCAACAGAGAATGATGAACCAATTTACAGTCTAACTTTCAGGAACACATCACTCTTACTAAAATGCCTTGATATATAATACAAACACCATTGCATGATTTAAATAACACTGTATAGTATGTATCATTATTAATTTAAAGCTTTCATCTTAGAGGCATCCTAAGAGGTACTGGTTTCCAAGTTTAAGGGCATATTCTCAGCCTATTAAAGCATAGCAATGGAGCAGATAAGGAATGTTTCTGGCCAGCTATAACTGGAACACAGGAGAAAATATAAATAGCAAAATTGCCCTTTCTTACCTGTTATACAGGAGAGAAGAAGCCAAGTTCATGGGGTGCATACACATCCAAAGAGGAAGCCAAAGGGGGAGAAAAAAGAAAGAAAAATCATATTGGGTAAATATAAGGCACAGGTTAACAATAAAAATGAAACAGTTTACAAAGAAAAACATTCTACACAGAAAGCTTCTGATTGTCTGAGTTTGCAGAGTTAAATAATTTTTTTTTTCCTGACAAGTACACTTCAGTTAATTTGTATGTGATGTGGTTGACCACCCACACTAGACAGTCTCAGGTGGTACACAGCTGTTTCCATTCACACTGATAGATGTACGTAACCAGTCTTACATTTTGAAGGTAATTCAGCAATAGAGAAAACACCAAGTATGCATTACATTATCAATGTGCCACATTCAGTTGCAGGAACCTGTAAGTCACATCCAAATCCATGTTAAAAAGGGATGATAAGCCAAATATGAATGGTCTGAATGTGACTCAGGGTCTAATTATTTGCTCTACTTTGTTTAAATATTGATCACACCTCTAAAATATATTAAGAGCTAATTCTAGAAGACATGGCATATAGATACCAAACATGGCCTTTGTCCTTGAACATATAATATTCTACATGAATGTGGAAATATAAATGGGTAAAACTGGAGACCATCAGTTAGTTATGAACCTGGGATTACCAAAAAGCAATCCTGATGCCAGCACCATCAATAAATATTAGTCCCTTTTGAAATTCAAGTTTTTTACTTTCCAGGAATGTCACATTTAGAAATTTAATTTAAGTGGGATGCATTTTCGAAGACTTTTTTTAGCGATTGCCTATAAAGCCTCTAAGGAAATAAGGTACACAGACCAACCTAAGCCAACATCAACTCAACACGCACTCTGAAAATCTCAAATGTTCCCCCTGAAATTTTACCTTTCAAAACAAGCAAGAGGGTCCTGCCTTGACCTTCAAAAATAACATTGTGCTATTAGAGTTTTCTTATTTTTTTCATATTTATAATCATTTTATTTTCCTTTGGGAAGAAAAGAAACCAAAAAATACACAAAAGAAGTCAGATCTCCTTTTTATACTTCTGTAAAAACAAACAAAACACAACTGCAGTGGATGTGAGATACTTCCCAAGAGATGATCAGCCAAATATAAACGGTCTTCGATGGTAATTGATAATTGAACAGAGTCCGATCTTAGCTTTATTTGCCTTACATGCAAACTTTCCAAATAATGTTTTATCTCTTAGAGTTCCCAGTCAGCCTATCCCTTTATACAACTTTTGCCAGAATGTGCACTCCCTAAACTGAACATTTTTTCTATTGATGAAATCTGACTCAAGGGCATTTTTGCTACTGAATAATGCTAGTCATCTCAATTTACTGCCTTTTCTTTTTTTTTTTTTTTTTTTTTTTGAGACGGAGTCTCGCTCTGTCACCCAGGCTGGAGTGCAGTGGCCGGATCTCAGCTCACTGCAAGCTCCGCCTCCCGGGTTCACGCCATTCTCCTGCCTCAGCCTCCCGAGTAGCTGGGACTACAGGTGCCTGCCACCTCGCCCGGCTAAGTTTTTGTATTTTTAGTAGAGACGGGGTTTCACTGTGTTAGCCAGGATGGTCTCGATCTCCTGACCTCGTGATCCGCCCGTCTCAGCCTCCCAAAGTACTGGGATTACAGGCTTGAGCCACCTCCCCCGGCCTACTGCCTTTTCAGTTGAGGGTATCATAGGTCACATCAAGGCTGTTCTCATTTCAGGCTCCCCTGTCACTGATATTTATCATGCTATATCTCCAATCTATCTATAATCCAAGAGCTCCTACTCTATAGAGTGTTAAGAAAGAAACTGATATATTTCTAAAAAGAAATTGAAGGCTATGAAGTATTGTAGCCTACATGAGCTACACCAAAACAACTCCATACATGTCGTGTCAGTAGAACTGATGTTCATTCACATATTTCCCTCCATCCATCCATTTCATTAAAGAATATCTGTAAGAATTCTATCGCGAACATCATAGTTAATTGTGAAAACCTGAAGCTTTCATAATTTCAGGAACATGATAATTATGTTCCCTCTCACCACTCCTTTTCAACCTTATACTGTAAGTATTAGCTAATACAGTAATATGAAAATAAATAAAATATGTACTGGTTAGGAAGGAAGAAATAAAACTGCTTTAGTTCACAGATGATTATCTTTGTTGAAAATTCTAAAGATTTGATTAAAAACTCCTGAAACTTGTAAACAATTACAGCAAGGTTGCAGGATATAAGATTAATATACAATAGTCAATTGTTTTCCTAACACTAGCATAGAACAAGTGGAATTTGACATTGAAAACACAATACTATTTACCTTAGCACCCTAAAAAAAAACCAAAATATTTTTGTATAAGTCTAATAAAATATGTACAATATCTATATGAGGAAGACTACAAAGCTCCGATGAAAGAAACACAAGAAGAAATACATAAATAAAAACATAGTCCATGTTCATGGATAGGAAGACTCAATATTATAAAGATGTCAGTTCTTCCCAGCTTGATATACAGGATTCAATGCTATCCCAATCAAAATCCCAGCAAGTTATTTTGTGAATATTGATAAACTGATTCTAAGGTTTATATGGATAAGAAAAAGACCCAGATCAAAACTACAAAGATGTCATCTCACATCTGTAAAAATGGCTGTTATCAAAAAGACAAAAATAAAACCTGCTGGTGAGCATGTGGAGAAAAGGAAATTCTTGTACACTGTTGGGAGGAATGCAAACTGGTACAGCCATTATGAAAAACAATATGGAGTGCCTCAAAAAATTAAAATAGAATTAACATATGACCCAGCAATCTCACATATATCCAAAGGAAATGAAATCAGTATGGTAGAGACATCTGCATTCCCATGTTCATTGCAGCATTATTTACAATAGTCAAGATATGGAAACAACCTAAATGTCCATCAATGGATGAATGGATAAAGAAAATGTAGTATTTGTACACATTGGAATATTATTCAGCCTTAAGAAAAAGGAAATCCTGCCAATGGCCACACCATAAATGAATCTGGAGGACATTTTGCTAAGTGAAATAAGTCAGACGCAGAAAGACAAATACTGCATGATCTCCCTTACATGTGAAATCTAAAATCGTCAAACTTGCAGAAGCAAAGAGTGCAATGGTAGTTGGTGGCAGGGGAAGGATAAATGGAGAGATGTTGGTCAAAGGATGCAAAGTTTCAATTATGTAAGATGGATAAATTCTGGTGATCTAATGTACTGCATAGTGAATATAGTTAACAATACTGTATTATATACTTGAAATTTGCTAACATTAAAACATTGAATATGACTTACATTAACAATGTGCACACATTGACTATGTGTTCTCAGCACATAAGGAAGGAAGGAAGGAAGGAAGGAAGGAAGGAAGGAAGGAAGGAAGGAAGGAAGGAGAGTAAGGTGATATGTTAATCAGCTTGACTGCAATGATCATTTCACAATATACATATATATCAAAACATTAAGTTTTACACTTTAAACATATACAATTTCTACTTATTATTTTTTCCTCAATAAAGGTGAAAGAAAGCTACAGTAATCGATAGTGTAGTACTGGCAAAAGAATAGACAAATCAATGAAATGGAATATAGAACTCAGAAATAGATCCATATAAATATAGTCAACTGATCTTTGACAAAGGAGCAAAGACAATACATGAAGGAAAGATAGTCTTTTCAACAAGCAGTAGTGAAACAACTGGACATCCTCATGTGAGAAACTGAATCTAGACACAGACCTCACCCTGTTCACAAAAATTAACTCAAAATGGAATACAGACCTAAATGTGAAGTACAAAACTTTAAAACTCTAGAAGATAACACAAGAGAAAACCTAGATGACCTTGGGTTTGATGATGACTGCTTGTGAGCCATTCTGAACACTAACCATAATGACTTCCTTGATAATTAGGCTGGAGACCATAGGGTACGATAATTCATAACCAAAAGGAAATTCCCCTGTCAAAGATGCTCTTCTCTTAAGTAAGAAACATAACTCACAAAGATGCCCAGTAATATAATGTGATAAGTAATGTGACAGTGAGCCACAGATTCCATAGTTCAAATTTCTCAATTTCCTAATTCTGAAAGCACTCTTTATTCTTTCAAAATAAAGCCAAACATCTCTTTTCAAATAAAAGTCTAATCATGTTACAATATTTAATTAAAATGCTTTAGTTACTTCACATGACCTTGCAGGGATTGTTTATATGGCCTTGGTGCCCTGTTCGGTCTACCTCTTCTGCCCCATCCCAAACCACTGCCCTCTTGTTCTTTAAGCTCCAAACACACTCTCCTCCTTTCAGTTCATCAAAGATTCTAGGTTCTTCCCACCAATGGGCGTCTGCACCTACTGTTCCCTCTTAGTGGAATATTGACCTCATAAGCGCCACCTTTCATGTAGGGAACCCCTGCTCACTTTTCAACTCTCAGATCTCTAGTACCATTTGCCTGACTGTCATACACTCAAAATCTGACCATTCCCACAGTTAAATGCATTCGTCAAATCATCAAGCCATATTCCTTTGCATAGGAAGTTAGCTCTGTTTACTTTTATACTTTCATGAATGTGATATTCCCACTAATGACTGTAAGCTCATGAGGATGGTAACTATATCTGCTTTTGCATTCATGTTATTTATCCTCAGCACCTAGTATCTGGCTCAAGGTAAGTACTCAATAAACACTGCTTACTATCAAATCAGTGGGTGGATTAAGAACTACTTTTAGTGTATGACATGCTAAAAGTAACATTAGGAAGAAAATGCACATTTGTGGGGATGCATCAAAGAAGACACAAAGTAATCACTAAAGGCATGGGCATACCTTTAAATTTTTTTCCATTTAACAATATTTCCTAGGATCTGCTCGGAACAACTAAAAGTGAAACATATTCATGCAGAGAAATCTGCCTTTTTAGTTTTGCACCCTCCATAGATTTCTATCTTATCCACTTCTTTATATTTAATATTTGACTGAACTTGAGGTGACGAAAGACAATTGCTGAATGGAATTGATGGAAAGTCATTTTGAAAGCTGGTCAGGGCCTAGACGGATTCAGCTGCCTCAGCCCAGGAAATGACCTTAATCAAGTCATTTGATTATTATGGACTTCTAACAACACTACAGAGGAGACCAAATAAAAAGTTAATCCCTATAGGACAGACAAGGCTACCTCCAAGCTACGTTTTATGGAGAGAAAAAAAAAAAAGAAAGAAAACAATAAATGTGAATCTAAAGAGATGAAAAAATTATTGTCATATGAGCAGAAAATACATTCTATTTTGTTTCAAGGAGCCAGATTTGAAAGCTAATGATCTCTGTATCATAACCAGTGTCTCATTCAGCCTCCACTGGGAGCTATGGTAAAGAAAGCAGATTGACAGACCAAAATAATGAGCATGCATTTGCCCCAGGAGAAAGAACCCTGAAGATCAGTGTCACAGGTAACTAGTAAATATCATCGCTGGTGTAGAAATAGGTAACTCTCTGGGTTATTATTAATAAGAATATTTATAAGGCATCCAGTCTGTGAGACACTGTGAATAACATACCTGAGGATAAGCATGGAGAAAGACAAGAGAGCTTTTTGCTGAAACTTTCAGCAATAGTAAGGGACTTTCCCCCCATTTTTATTATTTTATTTTTGGAGTTAATGAAGCACAGAAGATGGAGATCTAAGAACAAGGAAGTGAGCACGCTGGGAAGAGGACAGAGGTGAGTAGGACACAGAGAGAACAAAGACAGGAAGAAAGAAACAAAGGTGAGAGAGGTGAGAGCCTGGCCAGAGAAAGAGAATTTTGAAAAATAATTAGTTTTCCTTTGGAGCTCCGAGCGTTTTCCAGTTTCCAAAGCACTTGGCACACATGATGTTATCCCACCTCACAGCAAGCCTGCGAGACAGACAGGTAAGGATCACCACCCTGCTTCTTCCTTTTTAGCTGATCACCTGAGGCTTAGAGAGGCTGCAAGTTGCCCGAAGTCCCTGAGCTGGAGAGCAGAGGGGCAGGACGGCATTGCGTGAGTTTTCTGACTGCAGAAGGCATCTGGGGAAGGCAACAGAGAAACGCCAAGTCTTGAGGTTGGTGGGGAGTGAGTCTGTGTAGCTACTAGTGTTATTACCAGTCCGGGGGTTAAGCAGAGCTGCTTCTGGAAAATAACAAATCCTCAACTGGCAAGGCAGCACTTGATTAAGTCTTGTTTTTCTATTCTTAATTCATGTACTGAAAACTTACTACGGGCTTACTCTGGAGAAAAATGGACCCCAGATCCCCCCTAAAAGGAACACACTCTTCCCCTCTTCACTTAGGAGGAAAAGCAGGGAACAGAGCTCTTGTTTGTGACTTGTGATTGCTTTTTTAAATTAACAAACACATTTTTAAAAAATTCTCACTTTCTATCACATTTTTCTCAACAGCCTTGACAAGAGTTCTAGGTCACGTGCTCTTTGATTTTAGACAGTTCATCTTACTTTGACTTAATTGGTGTCTGAGGCAAAGGACAGAGATGGGCATGAGGTACTTGGGAGTTAATTCAGATCTCGAAAATTATTATGCAGAGAATATCAAGAAATTCTCATTCTCCATCAAAACCCCAAATCCCAGGTTATGAAATAGAAAATAAAGGCTTTTAGATAGAGAAAATATTTTTGCGATTAATCGGTCTTTATGATTTACCATTTATGGTTTAGAATGAATCTAAGCAAAAGGTGTCCAAAGCATTTAGTTTCTCTTTAGTACTCCACTATTTTTAAGTAGCTGTAAACATTTCTTCAGTACCTGGGCACTGTGAGCTCCAGAGTACACTAAGGCCACACTCAGATGAATCCACAATGTAGGATAGTCCACACAAAGACTGGATTGCTGGGGAGTCACTTCCCAGCATCGCACTCAACTTCCATGCAAACTACTTTTAAAGGGAAACATAACACCAAGATGGCAGAAGGTAGGCAGAAGTGGGGATCAGCGAGTAGCACAGCGGAGAGAAGCTGGTAGAACACAGTGATGTGCAAAGAGACACTCTGATATCATTGGTGCTGTTTTCACAACAAAGCAGCCAAATTCATGAAAGGTACTAGGACATGCATACCTTCCCCATCTCATGTATCAGCAGCCTAGAGCTTGGAAAATTAAGTCCAGTGATGCTGCACACAAACTCTACTCCCTTCTCTACACACCCACACACAGAGTCACACTTAAATGCACGTACACATTCTTAAATTTTTAAAGTGGAGGCCTGGTGCAGTGGTTCATGCCTATAATCCCAGCTGTTTGGGAGGTCGAGGTGGGCAGATCACCTGAGGTCAGGAGTTCAAGGCCAGCCTGGCCAACATGCTGAAACCTATCTCTACTGAAAATACGAAAATTAGCCTGGTGTGGTGGCAGGCACCTGTAATCCCAGCTACTTGGGAGACTTGAGGCAGAAGAATCGCTTGAACCCAGAAGGCAGAGGTTGCAGTGAGCCGAAATCATGCCACTGCACTCCAGCCTGGGTAATAAGAGTGAAACTCCATCTTAAATAAATGAATAAATGAATGCAGAGCTTCCTAGTCCTTGTGGTAGACAATATTAGTGTTTTCCAATATCTGGAATGTTTCCTGAGCACACCGAAAACTGCACTTCTCATCGTTCCCATCACTGAGTGGGCCCGCTAGTTCTAACCAAGGAGATGGGAGCAGAATACAGTGGGCCACTTCTGGGCTAAGGTGAAAAGCTCATCCCAATTCCCCAGCCATTGTCTCTCACTGTCATGGTGTTTGCTGAGGAGTTCTATTAAGATGAAGGTAATACAGGCTGAAGCAACTGCATTGCTAAGCATGTCGGACGATTGCCCAAAAGAGTTACCTAGACCTACAATAGACTCTGCGTAAGAAAAAAATAAGCTTTTGTTAAGCTACAGAGATGTGGGTCATGCCTTTATAGCAGTGTAATTTAGTTTAATCTTACTAATACCATCTGCTTGTCCATATCATTAATCACCAAGTTCTCTTAATTCCACCTCATCAATATTTCTCAGATCTATCGAATGCTAACCATTGTCACTACCTTAAATCAGGTTACCATTTCCTCTCACCTGTATTGATGGGACAGATCTCCCTGCCTCTCAATCCATTCTAATCCATTTTCCCGTACAGCCAGAGTCATCATTCTGAAGTTTAAACCTGAGCCTTTTACTTCTTTACCTAAAATCATTCAATGATTCCCCATTGCTTCAAGGAAAAAGTGGAAACTCCTTCCATGGCCTTCAAGGGCCTCCTAATCGTTTTCTTCTCCATGTGCATCTCCTGACCTTCCACTCTCTATGCTTCAGTCCTAGAAATACCTGATTTCTCTGGAACTACCATTATATAGCCTCACTGTTCCATCTTCTTGGAACATTTTTGTCCACCTGCCGACCTTTCTCTAGGCTAATTCCTTAGGAACGTGTTTAGGTAAACCCCTCCTTTCCTGACTTCTTAAGGCTGAATTGAGTGCTCCAGTGTCAACCTCTGCTCACTCCTGCTAAAGGCCAGGATATAGAATCACCTGTCCCCTTGACACTCCTCTGCTAGAGGGAGAGCTCCTTGACACAGGCACTACTTTCTAGTCATGACTCCATTCTTAGGGCCCAGCACGTGGGAGACCCAGCAGGTATTTGTGAAACGGATAAGTGAAAGAAAGAATGCCTGGATCTAATGTGCCTCTCTCCTGGTTTCCCTTTTTAGTTATTCCAAAGGTATAGAGCAGAAGGAAAGAGAAAGGATTTAAGAGTCTAATCAATCTGTCTTTACATTCTTCTTCTACCACTTGGAAACTGTGTGACCCTAGGCAAGCAACTTAATCCTTCTTAGCCCCCAAACCTCCACTTGTAAAATGGTAGTAATTGTATATATATCCATGGTAGAGTTGTAAATCATAGCATCTCCATGATGGAGTTGTAAAAATTAGAGTTGTGAACATAAAACAGGCACTGAGTGAGAGGCACAAAGCAAATGCTAAATATAAATGGTAGGTCTAATAGTATTCTCGTTATTATTATTATCGATCATATAAAAACTGGCTTGATGGCAGCAATGGAAACACCTGGAAGTGAGATCAGATTTCATTTCAAGCAGGAAGAAAGTAAACAATTAGACTAAAGATCAGACTATGGAACTCTACGGGGGATAATGGACTCTTACTTAACACCCCTACCAGCTGCTTCTGTCATCCTCATCCTTTCTATTTTACTATGTACATTAAGTTTTAAGCCACTCTGACATTTCTTCCTTTTTTGCCACTTAGGACTCCGGCGATGACTGCCTGCCTTCTCCATGTTCTCTTCTCTTTTCATCCTTAAAACCCTTCTCTACACATTTTCACTTTTCTATCTCTGGCCAAAAAGAAGCAGGCAGTTAATGAACACAAATAAAACTGAGCAAGCTATCCTCACTTAAAATACTAGGTCTTAATTTCAGGTCTTCAAATGTTCACATCAGTCATTAATTCAACACATATCGATTGAGCTCGCACTGTTGTAGGCCTGGGGCACTGAGTGAGGTCCTATTTTTTTCTCTCTGAGCAAATATTAATTAGTTACAAACTACTAACCATATTTAATTCAAATAAAATTTCTCAAAGGGAAAAGTTCCCCTTCTCTTCTTGATACTTTGGTTTTATTGATACCTAGGCAAAAAGAGGTTTTTGTTTGGTTTGGATTAGCTTTGGACTTCTGTGTATGTGTGTGTGAAGTATGTAGCAAATTGGTAATACATTATTATAATTATTATTATTATTATTTTGAGATGGAGTCTCACGCTGTCACCCAGGCTGGACTGAAGCAGTGGTGTGATCTCGGCTCACTGCAGCCTCTGCCTCCGGCTTTAAGAGATTCTCCTGCCTTAGCCTCCCAAGTAGCTGGGATTACAGGTGCCCACCACCAAACCCAGCAGATTTTTGTATTTTTAGTAGAGACAGGGTTTCGCCATGTTGGCCAGGCTGGTCTTGAACTCCTGATCTCAAGTGATGCGCCTGGCTCGCCCTTCCAGAGCGCTGGGATTACAGGCATGAGGCCACCACGCCTGGCCAGTAACAGTATTTTGTTTTGCGTATATATGAGACTTGCTAGTTAATCATAAAACATAGTAACTTCTTCGATTGAACCAAAGGTGTAGGACAGGCATGGATGTCAGTTCTCTTACGCTAAGGACCTAAGCCTTCAAATACATAAACACATTTATTTCTTGAAAATAAAAATCTCATCAGTGTCAACAAAGCATAGCCACTGTCACCTATTGAAGAATATAGTAATTTTTAGTTTTTTTTTTTTTTTTTGTTACTTGCTGTTTTCATTCCTAAAGGAGTTTGATGACTAAAAGGAAAATTCCATTCACATCCCTCTCTTCTTCCATTATCCCAGTCTCCCAGCTCAAAAGACACACTGCCTAAACTAAATGAGGCAACAGGATAGTGGAGAGAATTCTGATCAGGAACTCCAAAGGTTTATCATCTTACAGCCAGTGCTAGGTAGAGTGTAATTTAGGTGATGGGGAGAAGGAGGAATGGGGGGAACTTCAAACTCAGCCTCTGGGTCCTCATGAGGAAAACACAAAGAAATGCTACATGGCCAAGGTTTTACTAAAAGGAGTTGATTTTTAAAACATTACACATAGGAAGCTGAAGAGTAACCTTTCTCAGTAACTCATGTCCAATATGAAATAGTCTTGACTTTCAGGAAATTCCTCCTTACAATTTATTTCAACCCTTCATCTGTGTAAAATGTTCTGAATTATTTAGGAGAACTCAAAGATACCATCAAATCAAGGTGTTGTCATCCTCAGCTCCACTCCACCAGCTTTTTATAACAGCTTTTCCCCAGGAATTGGTTTCCCATCATTAACAGCACAAACATATTTCCCTTTCTATGATTCAAGGCACTACTCCCCAAATAAATCCCATCCAAGTGGGCAACACCAGCGACGGTCACAAGATCTAATGTCACTGCAGGTAGAAAACTGTCTCGGCCGGGCACGGTGGCTCATGCCTGTAATCCCAGCACTTTGGCAGGCCAAGGCGGGCCGATCACAAGGTCAGGAGATCAAGACTATCCTGGCTAACAAGATGAAACCCCATCTCTACTGAAAATACAAAAATTAGCCAGGCATAGTGGCAGGCACCTATAGTCCCAGCTACTTTGGAGGCTGAGGCAGGAGAATCGCTTGAGCCTGGGAGGCAGAGGTTACAGTGAGCCAAGATTGCACCATTGCACTCCAACCTGCAAGGTTGAGAGGAAGACTCCATCTCAAAAAAAGAAAAAAGAAAAGCAGAGAAAAGAAGAGAAAAGAAAAAAATAAAACTGTCTCAGGGAATCATGCAAGTCTAGTTCTCTGTCTCTCTGTCCCCATTAGCAACCCATCCATTATACGTGTCTAAAGACCCCTAGCATCTGTTAAAGAAAATTAACCTAATTATCTGGAGTGTTAAGGAGTGTTTTTGGAGTGTTAAGACTCCAGCAAAGATGAAGATAGCTTCTTCTTCTCACGTCCATTTCAGATAATTCCTTAAATTTAACACCTTTCACCAGCTATGAGAATGTACCACTCATCCCTCTTAACAGAAATGTAGCTACCTCTTATTTTCAGGACATTGTTGTTCTCTTCAAGTGAAAATTTACCAGCCTCCAAGGCGTCTCAGCAGGTGAGCCTACGTTCTTCTAAAGTAGTCTGAATATGAGAGCTGAGGGATCAGCATGGTTTTTTGGTTTGTTTGTTTGTTTTCATGATTCTTCCTGCTCTTCCTCTTTTTAGCCATGTGAGGGTTCTTCGATGAGGTTAATCTAATTATCATGAGCTCCATTTCAATTTGCAAATTCCTCATTCTGGCATATGGCCATAGAAGTCTGTTTGGCTTACCATGGTGACTCATCAGGTTTACCAATGGACAAACTTAGAATGATTTCAACTGATTTTCTTTTTTAACCTGTGACCATTGTTGAATGACTTAAAGCCTTAATTAACTAGTACATATCATCAGAAAAATTAAATTCAGAACAATTTAGGATAATTTTCTTTTTTTTTTTTTTTTTGGTAGTACCAGTTGCTGAGTAATGTAGCTATCTTCTCAGAGCTGTATTCTGGCCAAATAGCTTTTGCTGACACGTGCCTTAACAGACTGCTGATGGTCAAGGGACATCCAGACGTTTCCAGGGAAATAAAACTTGTGAAAACTAGCTTGAAGGACACATTATATATTTATTATCAAGGAGCTAAACCATTATGCTTGTATTAGTGCCCAAAGCCTTCAGGAAAATGTGCATTCCTGGAACCTATTCTAATAGCTGCTATCAGCTTCCTGTCATCCCCGTTTAATGTGCCCAAAGCTACAGGAGCACGAACTGTCCTGTTGCAAGGCATAGCTTAAACTACGGAGCAGGCTTCTAAGTCATGGTCCATCTTCTTGATCCAAAACCAGAAACGTAGAAAACCGAAGAGTAGAATAGCTCAGAGAATGCAATACGTTCTCAACTTAAAAATGTTCAGGACTGTTTGTGTGGGGAATCAGAGCAGAAATTCCCAAAAGCAAAATATACATTAAAAGGTCTATTTAGGGACAAAAAATAAACAAAAAACAAAACAAAAAAAAAAAAAACAAAAAAAACCACCTCACTGGTGAGAGAATAGAGTTGCATTTAGCTTTGAACTTTGCATTTTCTACTAGGGAAATCTCAATTACTGTCAACTGCTTCCCCATAAGGTAACGTGCTTCAATAGCCAATCCATAGACAAAAGAGGTGTTGAGTTCTCCTCTCAGCGCTGCACTCAGTTTCTATTTGATCTTATGCAATTTTTTTAAAATGTCCTGTGCCTTAGTTTCTTATCTGAAAATTTAATATAGAAAGAGCAATTCAAAGATTATTTGAAAAAGATAATTAAAACTAGTCTAGATACAGATGAGAATATTCTATTCATTCTTTTCCTATTAAGTTGAACAAGCCTCCCTGGGGCAAACATTCCAGAGAGGTCGTTTTTTGTGGACTTCTGATTTCTCTTCATTGGAGCCGATTATTCTTCTACCTAGTGAGGTGACTGAATACAAGAAAATCACTCGAAATTCTTAGCGTATTACATTAAACTCTTATTACTGTATAGCAAATGCTATATTTTCTTCGCATTCTACAAAAACATTGATGTGGTAATGATTGCATAATGCAAAGATCCCTCTTAAATTCTGTGATTGGACCCACACAGAGTTAGCACTACCGTCTTCCCAGGGCCCTACATTTGCTCTTCATCTAAGGGATCTGTCATCCTTCCTGTTTTATTTTTAAACATTTCCTATCCATTTGAACACAGTCACAGTCACGCCAGTCCCTAAGCTAACCTACTCAATGCTAATATACCATCGTCACCTTCCCCAAGCTTCAGTCTCATCTCACCGTGCTCCTCTCCAAATCTGACACATTGCCATCACTCACAACGCTGTGTGCTTAAAGAAACTGTCACTCTCAGTATTGTGCTTAATGCAGAGCAGTAACATTAAGATGTGTCCAACAGAGGAAAAAAAATTGAAGGAGGGGGGTACATAAAATGAAGAGGATTCATTGACCAGCAAAAATCAATGAAGCAAAAATGGGCCATTTTCCTTTCATTGATTTTCACTGCTCATTGTAGGCTGACAGCAGTCTCTGCAACATTCCACTCCTTTTGTGGTTCCCAGGAAAGCCATGTGACAACACAGGACCGCTCACCACATTTGGCCAGGCCCTGCCCATTCCACCAGGTGAAAACAATCGACTAGAAAGAAATTCACATTAAACAAAAAACCAACGATGGTTTCTCACTTAAGAGTACACGGTAGCAAATGTGTTCCCGAGCAACACTGTCCTCACTGGTTTCTGATGAAATCTCTCTGCAGCCTGTGCTCAGTGGCCTCTTGACTTTGGCCAGCCACCTTCTCAGTTACTCTGTCCTGTGGGAATCAAGACCTACCCTTTTCTCGACTCGACCTTCCTATTCCAGAGGCATCTCATTTTACAAAAAGTGCCATCCATCATCTGCAAAAGCCAGGAAGTGTAAGTCCCTGCCAAGATCAGGGGCAGATATTCTGAGTAATTGGACGCCGCCTCTGTAGACCGAGCTGCCGCCTGAGCAGCTGGAGACAAGAGGTGAGATGACGAGAAACCTGCCCCAGAAGAGGTGGCGATGCCAGACACTTCGGATTTCATCTCAGAGGCAATCAGGTGTGTGTCAAACTCCCTACCTATTTTTAAACAGCACATGCATTCTAAAACAAGCCAGCATATACTTTTTTAAGAAGTTATTTACCGTGATGTGTCATGCAGTCACTTGCTCTAAGAAGGTTGGCACGAGAGCTCAGATAAAGATAAACTCTTTTTGATACATGTCTGGAATATGGAGGAGCTCAGTCCTGGCTACATTCATCACCCTCAGTTTTTCCAATAAGAAAATAACCTAATAACAACTAAGTCCCCATTTCCTTATTAGCATTCTACTAGGGGTACTCCAGGTTGTGCCTTTAACTACGTATCTGTCAATGGCAGGGCAAGAGTGCTCCCTGTATAATTAAAACTGCCCATGTTCAGGCAGACACTGCTAGGCAAGGTAGTAGCCTTGAAATATTTACAAGGAGGTGGGGAAGAGCATGCATTTGGCTTTGGAAAGTGACTTTTAGGGTCTGAGTATATGCTTGTCATGCTAAATATATGGATTCTCTAGATGAAAAAATAATGCTTACAAAATCAAGCCAACAATGGTATATTAAGGGCTACCACCTCATAACTATAGAAATAAGATATTCCAAGCAGAAGCTTACTGTGAATGAATAATAATGAATAAATAATTAATAAATTTCCAGTGAATGAACTGTCTTACAAGTAACCAATCACCACCCTTTTTCTTCCTCTTTCTTTCCTCTCTCTCTCCCTTCCTTCCTCCCACCTTTTCATCTTCTCATTCTTCTTTCCTTCACAAACGTTGTTGATTGGATAACTACTAAGTGCCAGGTGCTGTGTTAGATTCTAAGGACACTAAGTTAACTGAGGTATTGCTATAGCCTTTGAGGAATGTTCAATTCTACTTGAAGGGACAGATGGCCGAAGCAATGACACAGCACAAAATAATAAGTACAATGCTAGAGACAAGCACAAGGTGCCAAGAAGCACAGAGGAGGGCACTGATGTGTGTTTCATGGAATCATGGAGGGTTTCCACGAAGAGGTCGTTTCTTGACCTCAGTTTCAAAGGTAAAATAAGAGTTAGCTAAATAAAGAAGGACAGAAGGGAGTCAGAAAAAACAGCATGCAAGATATGCGATGCTCAACGGAGATTCAACTTGGCTTGAGCCAAACTGTACGTATATAAGGGCAAATGAAAAAGAAATGAGGCTGAAGAGATCACCCAGGTGCAGCTGCACACCTGGCCACCTAGCATCCTTAAAGAATTTGAACTTTACTTTGAAAACTAAATGTCCTTGAAATCACGTAAGCCATTTTAGCATTCTATTAGATTGGGTTCTTGTTCCCAATTCTTACTCCTCCCACTGCCACAGGAACTTGCAATAGAATAGAGAAGATGAAGTATACATCTCACCGACATTTAGCTTGGCCCTGTCCCTGGCCTTCAACAATAGTATGTGGCTGGTAGTGACGGCTGCTATTTCCGAGCCCAGGCCTTTAGAAGCAGCCCATGTTTCCATGAAGGCTGCTGCCCAAGAAGAATAAGCCCCAGGTAGCCTCTGCCTCTTCAGTTCTGGTCCTCGAAGAAGCGCCAAACCCAACCAACCTCAGCCAAAATGAGCCAAACCTCAGCTCCTACATACCCATGAGCAAGAAAAGTAGATGCATGTTGTTATAAGTCCCTGAGATCTGGAATATTGCTTCTTATTCTGCCTTATATTACAGCAATAGCTGACTAATGCAAGCACTGAGTCCATTCCCCACCCTCCAACCCCTGCTTCTTAAACCAAAAGAAGGTGATGGTCAACTCAGAATCCATAAGGACTATTAGCTCTTTTGATAAGAACAATACATCCCACTGTGTCAATAAGGAAAGTGTAGAGGAGTATTGAAGCTATCCTGGATAAACTCAATTTCTTGTAAATGAAGAATATTCGTCTTTAGAGAGTTTAGATGGCTTATGAAAATGAGAGAATCCTGGAAGACAGCTGCTCAATCATTCATTGGATTTTTAAGCAAGCATTGAAATAGATGTACATTGAGTGCCTGTTCAGCTCATGATCCCCATCCTGTGCGCAGCCCATGACACCTTCACACCCTCAAAGTGCAACCCCAGAAGCCACATTTCTACCACTTGTCTCTGCTCCCCCAGCATAGAGGACTGGAGCTGAGGATGTATCAACTCAGAATAGGGAAAGGGATGCTGAGAAGAAGGAAAGCTGGTATATAGAAGGAAAAAAAAATGGGCCAAAACACAGAAAGAAGCAGAAACTAGTAGTTATTTGGCCCCTGAAGGCAGAGGACATCCAAGATAAATGGTCTTGGTTCCTACAGCTGTCTCTTCCTATTCTCAGTCCCCATGCCCTGGCAGCACTTTCTGTTGCTTGACCCAAGATGTAATTCTAAGTCATCATAATAAATTCTCCTTTTGCTTATGCTGGAGGAAGGTTCTGTTACTGGAATCCAAAAGAAACTGGAGGAAAATATATGCCTACTTTGTGTCATACATGGGCTAGGCATCAGGGATATAAAGCAAACAGGTCAGACAAATGAATAAAAATTTTTTAACAGTTCCTGGGTTATGAAAAAAAGAATGCACAGGTTATTTCTTTCCCAGATGTGGAGGCCTCCACAATGTCCTCTTGGAGGAACCGATAGTTAGGCTGAAACCTAAATGGTAAATTGGAGGTGGCCAGATAAACAGTTTACCAAAAAGAGTGTAAGGAACAGGGTCACATACCATCCAGGCGGGAAGGAAAATGTCTGAGAAATGGCCTTGCAACTGAGCAAAAAAGGGAAGTGGCCCATATTGAGAGAAATGTTAGTGGAGTGGTGAGGACAGAGGAAAGAATGCAGTGGGTTGAAGAGCTGAGTGGGAAAACAGAAACAAACATAGACAACTCTTACATTTTCAAGATGCACGACTATGGAAGAGGCAAGGTTCTAAGTGGGGAGGGGTACACACAGGATGACAATGGGAGTTTTGTTTGTTTAAGTGGGAAGGGCTTCCCATTCCAGATATGAGACACAGAATGACATATCTTGAAGAGGGTTTTTCTGTGGGAGATGATGAACAGAAGGGACAGTACAATGAAATTGGGAAACAATGTGTCAAGAAGATAAAGACAGTCCATTCAGAATATGCAAATTTAAACTAAACTGCTCTTCCTATAAACCAACTGCTTGAGAGGAAATTATTTAATATTTGGGGGAGGGGAAAATGCTTCACCATCCTTAAAGGGAATGCTTAAAAACGAATTACTGTTCCTAACTTATTCATTCCCAGTGCCTCACCAACATGATCCTTTTGTAATAGATTCATATTTCAAAGTGTGGAATGAAAAAAATGTGTGCCAACCAGCAATGACACCAAGACAATCCTCTCAGGTATAACAACAAGGGAAAAAGTGAATATGGGGAGATTTTTAGCACTCCTATATTACAGGGTTGGTTTTCTTTTACAACTCTCATTTTCCAAGGTACTCAATGTATATCAAACAATTTGAAATTTTATTTTGTTGGTTTTGAAGAATTTTCTATATGTATGTAGAATATTTGATCAAGACTTTCTTCTTAAAATTGATAGTGTTTTGAGAGACAGAAAAATATTAGCATGAAAAGCAAACTATCTGTTGTAAAATGACCAGAGCACAGAAATTTTTGTAAAAGTGTTGTACCAGTCACATTTCCCAGACCCTTAATTGGGATGCTTGTAAGTCACTGCCATAACCTTGCCACTACTACCATTATTAATTACTACCCACATCACCATTACCATCACCACCATTGCCATCACCACCATCGCCATGACCACCACCACCCTCACCATCACCACCACTATCTCTATTTTCATGTCCACCATCACCTCTACAAATATCATCATCAGCTAGTTTCCTAGCATGATCTCTGAACCATGAGTTGCTGTTTGACTCAGTAATTTTTAAAATGGCTGATTCAATGGCAACCAAGTTCTGGGCTACTTTTGCTCCTGAAACTCCTTCTTTGTTCTATTTATGGTTAATTACCACAGAAATACAGGCCAAAGGCAAGGATGGAAAGTGGAGAATTAAGCCTGAGGGTGAAAGGTGGAGGAGCTCGATACCATTTAGTGGTACTGTGATAAAGACCTGCTGCTCAAAGCACACTGGTCTGCTGAAGGATGGAATTTCGATAGGAACTTCCAAAAATAGCATGTGCAGCCACGGCTTTATTTTTAATGTCCCAGCATTGATCCAAAAAAAAAAAAAAAAAAAGTTGGGGGAGGGATTCAACTAAGCCAATGACGGAGAAAACTAATTTCATGGTAAGATAATTCTAAAATGTATTTAAGGTGCACTGGCAAGACCATTTTCAAAGAAATCTGCATTACAAAACATGCATGGGAACTGAAGACTCCATTCAGACCACCTCCAGCTGCTAAAGAAAAACTGTTATTCTTTAGTTCTCTCCCACTGTTTCCTGTAAACAATTTTATGAGGGAGAAAAAAACTTCCTTACCACACTGGCCCTCATCAAAAGAAAGACACAGCATGGAATAAATATTTTGTTTTGTTTCTTCCATTAGCAAAATATTTTTTTCTTTAGAAAACAGACATGAATAAACAAGAGGAAAACAGTGGTGCTGAAATTATTTATTAGCTTCCTTAAAGGAGATCAATATGGAAAAGTCATCGAAAATGGCCATTTTCAGGTTTTGCCAAAAAGAGAAGATCAGTGAAGGCGTATCTTCTTGTGAGTTGTTATATTTTATGTTTAATGCCAAAAGATCCAAAGTAGAGATTTCACTTCTTAAAAATGTCAGAAATTCTAAATTACAGCTTCCACAGGCTCTGTAAACAAGGCTCTATAGGATACGTATAGTAGATTTTTCTTGTTGTTTATGATGATAACATCCTGCTCTTAGTGGGCGCATGTTGGGTGGACTTAAACTCGCAGTGGGAACTATAATTCAAACACAGCCCTGCAATAGCATGTCTTTTACTTTTAGCTTCCTCATTTTCCTTGCAGAAAAAGATGGAATTGATAATATTATGGAGAGTGTGTGTGTGTGTATGTCCTGTTAAATGTTAAATAAAATTCAAATGGCCACACAAAGTAATTCAATTAAATGATCATATAATCAAATAAATGTTCTATCAGTTCCATTTCTGTGCTCTTATTGAAATTCATTTCCATTTAAAGACACCCAATTTCTTCCTTTCTGAAACTTCTTACAATTTATGAGGAAAAAATGCCCATTCAAGATGCCTAGCTCATCATGCCATATATATTTGTACATTTCTTTCTACGCCTGATTTGTCATTTTCTTAAACTTAAGGCTTAAAGTTCTTATCTGGGAACATGTGCAGCAATTTCTGGCATTCTAAAATGCAAATCACTGCTTGAAAAAGTCAACGATAAGGTATGTTTAAAGAAAACAGAAGTTGTAATCATTAGGAAAACACAGTCCTTAGATGTCAGCGTAAAGAAACACAGGACTGAATACATCCCCCCAGGATTAGGAGTTTAATGAAGTTAGTTGAATTCCTGGGTTTCAGCTACAATGTTGATACTGACTAGTGCTGTTCTCAGTCCATAACCAGCTCTTGCACCAAGCCTATACTCTGCTTTATTTCACACTGAATTTGAATGCCACGTATGTACTGGGTTTAAACAGTGGGTCAAGAGTTGGCTGCCTGGTTTTTAAATTCTCAGTGTACCATGTAGTAGTTACAGGACTTTGGGCACATGATTTTCCTTCTTCTTCTCAATCTACTCATCTGCAAAATGGTGACAAATGGTACACATATGATAGAACTGTTATAAGGATTAGGTGGGTTAATATGTGATAAATGGTTATCATACAGGAAATGCTATATTAATGTTGTGGTTATCATCACTTATTACTATTAATTATTATTATTAGCACAGATATCGGTTCCTTTAGATGACAGGTTCCTTGAGGAAACAAGCCAGGCCTTGTACATTCAGGAACGTAAACAAGCCTTGTACATGGTAGGTGCTCAACACATTAAACCTTTTCTAGCATCTGGTTTTCATTAGAAACTCTACTAAAGATTCAAAATGACCAGGGGCACAATTATAAAAGAATAATGAGAATTTCAAAAATATCCCATTTGGCAGCATGATCTTGCTCCTCTTTTCCTACGAGACTAATTAAAGAGAAACGGGACTCAGGACAGATTTAAGCAGAGGACGGTGCCAAGTGCTAAGATGACAGTCCTGCCTTCTTTCTCCTTCTTATCACATTGAATGGTGATGCTTGAGAGATAGCTTCCCATAGAATAGGCAAATGGAACACACGAGAGTTGGGAAATATAATCAAACTTTGAAACTTCTAGGAAAAAAACCAGGTTGGAAACAGTATATGTGATATGTTGAACTGGAGCAAGCACAGCCAACTCAGAGACAGAAGGGAACTTTATATATACACTGCAATGGGAGTCAGAAAGAACATATCAAAGATACAGGTGGGAAGATGAAATGATTGAAACAAAGGAAAGCAGCTTCTTGTGCTACCTTGGCTTCAGTAACACTGTATAATTTTCTAACTTTTAACCCTAACATCCCTGCTAAGTATAGAAAAATCAAATTCTGCTCAGGGGTACCCACTATCTTCTACTGTGACCAGAGAGCTTTCTTATGGGACACATATACACTTCTCATCACAGGAGATTTCCAACGTAAAAATAATAGCATGGTGGCTGTCATTTTTTTAGCTCTATTAAAGTATAATTGACAAACAGAATTGCATATATTTAAGGTGTCCAACTTCATGGTTTGAAACATGCATGTACTGTGAAATGATTACCACGATCAAGCTACTTAACAACATAGCCATCACCTCCCATAGTTACCATTTCCTTTATTTCTCGTTCTCTTTTTTTCTTCAATTTAAAAAAGAAATAATCCGGACATTTGTGACTATGTGGATGAACCTGAGGAACATTACACCAGGTGAAATAAGTCAGACATGGAAAGACAAATAATGCATGATTTCAGTTATATGTAGAACCAAAGGAGCCAAACTCAGAGAAGCAGAAAATTGAAGGGGTGGGACAGCAGGTAGATGGAGGGGGCAATGGAGAGATGTTTGTCAAAAGATACAAAGTTCTAGTGACGTAAGATGAATAAGTTCTACAGATCTAATGTACAACATGGTGACTGTAGTTAACAATACAGTAATTGAATTGTACACTTGAAATTTGCTAAGATAGTAGATTTTTTTTTTTTTTTTTTTTTTTTTGAGACTGAGTCTCACTCTGTGGCCCAGGCTAGAGTGCAGTGGCATGATCTTGGCTCACTGCAACCTCTGCCTCCCAGGTTCAAGCAATTCCCCTGCCTCAGCCTCCTGAGTAGCTGCAGGTGCACGCCACCACGCCTGGCTAATTTTTGTATTTTTAGTAGAGACAGGGTTTCACCATGTTGGTCAGGCTGATCTCGAACTCCTGACCTCATGGTTTGCCTGCCTCAGCCTCCTAAAGTGCTGGGATTTCAGGCATGAGCCACCGTGCCGGACAAGATGGTAGATTTTAAGTGTTCTTACCACCCACACACACGCATTAAAAAAATGAAAGAAAATGTGTCATTCCTTTTAGATTAACATTTTTATTTGGAAAATTTAGACAACAAAAAGAAATCTTTAAAAATTTAAACTTATCTTTAATTCTATGGCTCATAGAGAGTATTGTTAATATTTTGGTTTATTGCTTCATTTTTAAATTTATTGAGACACTGATCATAATATATAGATCACAATGTATATAGAACATAAGAACATTTTAAAGAAGCATAACCAAGTGAACACCTATGTAAGCACCACCCAGGTTCAAAAGCAGAAAATTGAACCTTACCTCAGACTCTCTTTTTTGCTCCAACCATGATCACACCATATTTTCCTAAGCATATCCTCATCCTCTCTCTCTCCCTGAGCCTAACATCTGTTTTGCCACCTGTGGGTTGCATTCTTAAGTAATGTATTTAAAGTTATGTTTTGTAACTTTATGTAATGAAACTGTATACTATGTACGACTAGAGGCTTGCTTCTTTTCATTCCTCCTTGTGCCTGTGCAAGATTTATCCATGGGAAGTCTCAAACTGTATTTCAGTTCTTTTCATTGCTGTATAGTGTTCCCCCATGTATTTCTTGATTCTACTATCAATGGACATTTGGGTTGTTGTTTCCATATTCTTCTGCTAAGAGTATTTGTTTCAATGTTTCTTGGTACAAATACGCAAAAGTTCTCTCGGGATTCCACTTAGTAATTCAGTTGCTGGCTTCATGAATTATGTGCAGGCTCAAGTGTATTAAGTGATATCAAAGTGTTTTCCAGAGTAGTTATACCAATATTCCCAACAAAAGTGGATAAGCATCCCCATCTACAACCTAATCATTGGTGTTATCAAACTTCTGAGTTTTTTCCCACATGGTGAGTATGCCTACTTATAACTACTGAGTTGGAGCATCTTTTTGTATCAGCTTCGCCATTAAAGTTCCTCGTGTGCATGCACACACGCACACATGCACACACAGACACACACACACGAAGCATCTTGCCAATGTAGTAGATAATGAACTTACTATAGACACTGTGGAAAACTATGTGCTGTGTTAAAATTAATCAAAATATAAGAAGCTTCTCTGGCTACCCTGCCTTTACAATTTAAAATAAATATATCAATGACTGGATTAGAAAAACTGTTATGGTCAATGGCACCACTATTCACATAATTGCCCAAATCAGAACCTGAAAATCATTCTACTCCTGTCATCTTACATTACCTACCTTCCAGTAGGTGATCAAATTCTACTAAGACTACTTCTTAAATGCATCATGATTTCTAGAAAATCAGTTACCTCTTCTTCCATTATATATAACTACTTATATGTTCTATTTTTACTTATGTAAGTTTGTTTCCACTTTTTAGCAATTACTAACTGTGATGCAATATTTTTGTAGAGTTATTTTTCTAGGAGATACATTGAAAAGTGGTATTTTAAGTCATGGCATTACTGAAACAACAGGGGTTCAGTCTAGGTCCTGCTGCTTGTCACACAGAAAGTCAGTGGCCGAGACAATGATTGTTGCCAAGGAAGATGGCTTTATTCGGGTGCTGCAGCCAAGGAGATGGGAGATCAGCCTCAAATTCATCTCCCTGACTGACTAAAATTAGGAGTTTATATAGCCAGGAAGAAATGTAACAATGTGTAAAAAAACAGGAACTGGGTAGGGGGATAAGGAATCAATCATGATGAATGAGGGGTTTGGCATCTCATTGTCTAGATGCATGATCTGGAGAGTTTCAGATCTTTGATTTTTTTTTTCTTTTTTTTCTTTTTTTTTTTTTGAGGCCTGAGAGTCCTTTCCTGAGGAGGCAACTAAGATAAAACAAACATAAATTTCAAGCTTTAAAACCAGAAGGGTCAATTTCTATGTTTATCCAAAAAAAAAAAAAACAAAACAAAACACCCCTGTCTATGGGGCTAGTGGGACAGTTTCAATGGTAGTATATGAATGTTTAAATTTCTTAAGAAATCCAAAAGTGAATGTGGGTTCTCCACCACTGGCATAACCTCACAACATGTTTTAGTTTGATAGCTTTAGTGGATGGTAAAGGTATTTGCCTTTGCTTTCAATTCTTTCCTTGACTAATAATGTTATTTCACATCTTGTCACATGTTGTGAGTCATTTATGTTCCTTTTTTCTTGTGTTTATTTTCTATTTTCCTATTGAATTGTCTTTTTCTTACTGATTTGAGGAAGTTCTTTTGTGTAATCTGCATACTACTTACTTCTCAGCTGTAGGTGTTGCCAGTTTGTGGTTTGTCTTTTCTGTTTACATTGTCTTTTGATAAACAATATCTTAGTTTTAATATAGTCAAGTTAAATCCTTACTAAATGGTTTGCTCTTTTGTGTCTTGTATTATTTGTGTCTTGTTCAAGAAATCTTTTTCTACCCTGTGGTCATAAAAACGTAATCCTATATTTTCCTCTAAACATTTTATAGTTTTCTCTTTCCCTTCTAAATTTTTAATTACTTGTAATTTACTCTTGGTATGAAGGCAGGCACCCAATTTCACTCTTATCATATGATTATTTGTCCTAGCAACATTTACATTTACCTCTGTTCTACAATGCTGTTTCTATAAATTAAGTTGTAATATTTGCCTGAGTTCTTGGTGTGCTCTACATTTCACTCCATGGTTCTGGTTCTAACTCCCTACAGTGTCTAAGCTGGAATAGAGATTTAAATAAGCTTGTGTTTGAAACGGGTTGTCTTACCTTCATCTTCCTCATGGGTGTCTTGGGTATTCTCTGCACTTTCCTTTTGCAAATAAATCTTTTATAAAACAGTTCATCTAGTTACAAAATTCACACAACTCCATTGAGGTTAAATTGGCATTGAATCTGTAAATCAACTTAATGTCTTCCTGGCTAGGAATATGATATAGCTCTCCATTCATTTTGGTTTTCTTTAATTTTTTTAAATCAAATTTATAATCTATAATTGTTCCCTAGTTCTATTTGCCTAACCTCACACATTATCTAAATGGAAAGACGGTTATTACAAAACTTTTGTCAGATTTATTTCTTGTTACTTTATTTATATTGCTACACCATGTTCTTGGTGCTAGCATCTAGAAATGCAACTCATTTAGATAGACAGACAGACAGATGATAGATAGATACATACACACATACATACATACATACATATATACATACACAGATACATACATTGATTGATTTTATATCCAGTAATTTGCAAAATTGCCTTCCTAATTCTAGCAATACATTTGTAAATCATTTTGAGTTTTCTTCATCGATAACCTTCAAACAATGACAGTTTTGCTTCTTCCTCCAGTCATTCTTTTTCTTTGTCATATTGTATGGGCTGAAATCTCCAATATAATAAAAACGAGGAACTGTGACAGTGGGCTTTCTTATCTCGTTCTTGATCTTAAAAAGAATGCTTTCAATATTTCACCAGTAGGTGTATGCTTATTGTAGGTTTTGTATAGATCCCTTTTGTCAGACTAATAAAGTTTCATTATACACCTAGTTTGCTACCAATTATTCAAGTCATAAATAAATGCTGATGTTCTTCAAATTCCTTTTTATGTCAATCTATTAAAAGTTTTTAGGCTGAGCACAGTGGCTCACGCCTGTAAATCCAACACTTTGGGAGGCTGAGGTAGGAGGATCACTTGAGGCCAGGAGTTTGAGACCAGCCTAGGCAACACAGCAAGACCCCATCTCTGCCAAAAACTTTAAAAACTAGTCTGGCACAGTGGCACACACTTGTTGTCCTAGCTTCTTGGGAGGGTGAGGTGGGAAGATTGCTTGAGCCCAGGAGGTTGAGGCTGCAGAGCACGCCACTGTACTCCAACCTGGGCAGCAGAGTCAGACCCTGTCAGACCTGTCTGAAAAACAAAAGTTTTCAAAAAATCCTTTAATGTGTTTTGTGTGATACAGTAATCAATTTCCTAATTTTAAATCAATTTAACATCCTTGAGATAACACAACTTGATCATTATACACTCTCTTTCTTAGATGTATCTGGACTTCATGCGCTTACAACTTTTATTAGATATCCATACCCCCATTCATGAAGAAAGCAGAGTATAATTTTTATTATTTTCTAATCTCCTTATCAGGGTTTTTGTAACAAGGTTGTGCTTGCCCCATGTAATGAATTTGGGATTGCTGTCCCTTCCTTCTTTTCAGAGGGAGTACAGATTACCTGTTCCCCAAGTACCTGGTAAAGTCACTTGGCACAGATGTGAAAGTTCAAGGTTTTGTGGATTTGTCAGAAAACCTCAGGGTGAAAGCCAACTGTGGAGCTTATCCACCCTGCAGAATTCCAGCTTGTAAGTTTTGGCCTCTTCAGATTCAATCTTTTTGAGTTCGTTCAGCAACGCAGTTTAAAAGATTTTTAAAATATATTTTAGCCGGTCTTTGGTTATTTTAATCCGATGGGCTTTCATACTACCAGAAACGGCTGTCCTAGTGGCTGTGCTCTTCTAAGAAGACCTGTCTTTATTTCTAGGACCATGTCTACCTCAGCTCACCACTGTGTCTCTGGCATGTAGTAGAGGCTCAGGTAATATTGTTAAATGAACAAATGAATACCGCAATTGCATTAAACATGTTTTGTGGTTTTTCTTCTTATAATACGTTATAATTTTTACTTAAATGTCAATCACTGCTGCCTAACTGTCAGTTTTTGAAGGATATGAAGCTGTGTATACATCTTCTCACTCCCAGCGTCTGGCACATAAAAATAGTGAATAAATGAGTAAATAAATACACAGATAAATCCATCTCTGTAGTTGATTTGAATATATGTAGGTTAAATTTCAACCAGATGCTCTTTTATCTGCTACCAAATCAGTAATTAATGCAATGCGGGGAAACCAAGATGTAAATTATTGAATTCCGTAGCAAAGTAAATTTACTGTCATTTAATTGGGTGTATCTCCCATTTTGTAGAGTTGCTTATGTAAATCTCAGATAATTAAAAGCCTACAGTGAATTGTTCCATAGCACTTACGATGCTTTTTTTCATTTCTGCCCCCAGGCAGCTTGTTTTTGGCAATAGACGTCCAGCTCCCATGCATTGTTTGAACATAAGTTATACTTCCTGACAATATGCTCTGAACCTCACCATTGAAAGAGAGAGAAGTCAAATAGGTCTGTGCCGAGTGGGCACACTGCCAGACCTATCTCCTTAACTGAAAACTGCCTACAAATAGAATTTAGAGTCATCTGAGCTGTCTAATTCTTAAAGCCACTGTTATTTGAAGTAATGGCCTCCCACAGTTTACTATTAAGTATAAAAATATCAAAAATCAATACCAATGCACATGTATTTCTCTGAAGAAAAACAAATGTATCTATCGTAACTGACTGCATCTAGTCTTAAAAGGTGTGTAGACCAGGCCAACAGCTGAATTAACCCAGCTGTCTTTGAAAACACCATGATACTTCCAAAACCTGATAGCTCAAAGAAGATACACTAAATATATGTACCAAACATTACTGAATCTTACAGAAAATATATGAAAATATATGAGAAGGAAACAATTCCAAGGTAAAGCTTAGTTACCAAACTAAAATAATTTTTCTCCTATATATAAAACCATCGACAACTTAAATAAGTAGAAGAATTTCAAGCAGATAAATTACTTTCACATCGTAAACTTGTTTAATTTGCTAAATTCCCAGTACTATCTTATGGTCTGAAGCTAGACTTTCCTCTCTGATTCTGGCTTTACTCTCTGCTCCCAAATACTAATAATGGCACAGTGGTGGGGTTAGAAACACATAGAAAAATGGTTCCAGACTGTGAAATATAACACTGTTTCATGGAAATTATGTCTTGCCTATTATGTTGTGTATATCCTGGCTCTATCTTGAGCTTCAAGTATAAGATTCTAATAAAACGCCTGCCTTTAATGACTGCAATATAGCAAATTTAGCTACTCAAATGTATTTGAAGTAAACCAATTTGCTCATTAATCATCATTATACTCACAAGGAGAATCAAGCAAATAACCTTTCAAAATGTTTCTCAGGTCAAACTTCACATCACTCCTACAACTTTCAAACACTGAATTTTAAAAGGCGGTCTACAAATATATGCACACACCATATCCAGCTAATTAAAGTAGATCTTGATTACCCCATTACTCAATTTGTCATTTTAAAGGTACAAAAGCAAATGTGAACACTGATCAATCTCTTTACAACTTGGAGGACATCATTCTTGGGATGGAGTCATAGCTAATGTGTGTACCTAGAGCTGAGAAAGGAACATGTATGCAATCGTACCAAGAACTGTTGAAATGTAAAAGAAATATTACAATCACATTTTTATTCAAATGAATATGTACAAATTAACATACTGCAACACAGCAACAGTAGAATTATCAGAATCCATCTTCTTTTCAAAACTGCATGCCTACCCCTGATAGCAGAGATGTTAACTGACCTACTAAGAAGAGTGCCTATATTGTCGGATATACTCAGTATTTTTCCATATTGTGTTACACTCTATTCTGAAATTAGTGTGACTTTCACAGTTTTTATTTTCTTTTCCAATATGATAACCAAGATGATCTTATGAGAAGCAAGTCCATGATGATCCTGATAGCCCTTTTTTGAAGTCAGTGGTATCTCAGGTTCAGAACAAGATAAAGCATTTTTTCTTCCTTTCCTTGAGAACTTCTATAGATATGTATTTATTTTTTCCTCTTTATTTATGATAAAAATAGTAAACATCAAATAAGTATTAATTATATCCTCAGGAAGTACCTACTACCACATCCCATTGTCTCTCCTGCCAGGATCAATTACAAATTGTAAATGCTCCACTGTTTTTCATATAATCTCTTTTTTTTTTTTTTTTTTTTTGAGACAGTCTTGCTCTGTTGCCCAGGCAGGACAGCAGTGACACAGTCTCGGCTCACTGCAACCTCCACTTCCAGAGTTCAAGCAATTCTCCTGCCTCAGCCTCCCAAGTAGCTGGGATTACAGGTGCCTGCCACCATGCACAGTTAATTTTTGTATTTTTAGTACAGACGGGGTTTCACCATGTTCGCCAGGCTGGTCTCGAACTCCTGACCTCAGGTGATCCACCTCCCACCCCCCTTGGCCTCCCAAAGTGCTGGGATTATAGGCATGAGCCACCACACCCAGCCACATCACCTCTTTCTTACAAACCTCTTCATTTTTATCAGTGTCTCCTGCAGTCTCCAGTTCCCAGGTGGTTTTAATAATGTCCTAGCTCCCTCAGAAAACATACAGCAAAAAAATGGACATATGATCTAGGAATTTCAAATCTCAAACTGCAATTCAAAGGCCACTCTTATCTTTTCTTTTTTTTTTTTTTTTTGTCTTGAGAACTTAACAAATGTAACAGATGAAGTAGGCAGGACAGTCCCTTAGAACCTATTCCAAATGTTAAAAAAGAAAGTCAAATCAGAACCAGAGCAGTTAAAAAAGGAAGTCAAATCAGAACCAGAGCACCTTGACTATGAAATGCAGCTGCTTGCTAAGGCTTTGTTCCTTCGTCATTACTTCTGACCCTTTTGAGTGAGTCTGAACTCAAAGAGAGAAATGGCTCCATTAAAAGAACTGAGCAGAAAATATCTAAGAAAAACTTCTCTGGATATTTTGTAATAAGATGGAAGCATCACAAATCAGACGTAGTGCAATCAGTCCATACACTTCATCTCTCTCCCTTTTTTTTTTTTAACTAGCAATATAATTACATGAATAAATGCTTAAAACAGAAAAAACATAATTTGGCATTCCTAATATCCAGTATATTCTTGACTCCAGGTTTTCAACCATTACCGTCAAGCACAGGACTCAGTAAATGCTTTTGGAACGAATGAAGGTAAGACCACAGTATGAGAATACAGAATACAAAGCAGGAATTGTGTTTACCTGGGTAAAGATAGAAGAAAAGATACTACATGTTAGTAGGCAAATTGGGTCTTATTTTTTGTTAATCCTATTTCCTCCTCGGTTCCTAAAACTATATGCAATACTACTGGCAAGAAAAAAGTTATCTAGTAGAATAGGAATCTTATCCACTAGCTACTGAACCCAGTAGTATAGACTCTTAGCCTTCTTGTTGAGGAAAAAAGAAAAAAACTCAATGAAACAGGTGACATGATTGTAAAAAAAGAAGAAAAAGGAAAACAAGTTTTCTTGGAAAAAAAAATGTCTACATGCAATTTATATCTTAAGTAAAATATTTTAAATCTTCTTACTCAAGAGTATCTAATGATGAGATTACCAGGTCTAAATTAACAGAGCTACTTCTCCTTGATACAGAAATAGGTTCCTATTGATCAAATTCAGCAGAGGGCAAACTAAGCAGTCTTGTCTGCCCATCTGTATGTGTTTTGCCAGCTCAGAATTTCCCTAAAGAGGAACAGAAGTGCTTGGAATCAATACTGTCCAATCCAATTTTTTTTCATGGCTATCAAGGAGAGTTCGGTAATTAAGAAGCAATTCCATTAAAATGTCTAGTACCTATACAACAATCAACAGGGACTCAGATGATTTTCTGTTTCTGAAATACTATTTATGTGTTCACTTTGCGCATCACATTTAGGTAACTGCCTCATTGTCACCAAGCAAATAACAATTTTTCTCTTTCTCCCACCTGACAAGCCAGAAGTTGAGAGTTAAGATGAATAATTGTATATTGTTTGAGGTTGGGGTTATCTTAAAGTAGTCCATCCTGGCATCTTAAGGTTTGGGACATTAAGCATTTCTACTGAAAGGACACAAAGATAGATGTGTACCCGCCCCCCACCCGCTACACCCTTGTTCTGCTCTCTAATCTTTGCACATACCAGAGATTTCGTAAGTTCTGTGAGTACCCGGTTTTCTGCACGTACCAGAGATTTTGTTTTGCACATACCAGAGATTTTGTAAGTTCTGAGGCAAGGTCACAAGACGTGTTTAAGTAAGATAAACTCTTGCTGCCATAAACCTGCTCTCCCGCCTCAAAGTTTGAACCAAAATATCAGAAATGGCAGGAACCAATCATAGTTAGCCAAATCGCCTTGTTCAAACACTAGCCAATCATATATCTGATTTGTATAATAACTCTATGCCCACTTTTCTTAGACTATATAACATTGTTCGGAGCTGAGTGGGGGAGCTCTCCTGCCCGTCTCGTTTCACGAGCGAGGGAGAGTTCCAGGTTCGAACCTGTAATAAAGATCCTTGCTGCTTAGCTTTGACTCTGGACTCTGGTGGTCTTCTTCGGGGAATAAACGGTCTGGGCATAACACTACAACTTAAGCAAACTGCTTCCATTAAGTATTTTAAAGGTAAATGTCAATCTAGCTACATTCAAATAACATAAATTTTCTATTAAAAGAATAAGTGTTTGTCCACTGAAATATACTTCAGAGTAAAAACAGTATAAGAGCAGGGATATCTACTATCCTGGAATACCTACTGTAGTCATTCTACTACAACTGAATGAAAAGACAAAAAATACGTTTGTCCTTTTAAAAATTTACCTGGAAGAGCTGAGTTTTTATAATTCCATTGTCCAACTAAACATACACATAATAAAAGGCACTCAATGAAACTGACTCTTCACAAAGGATAGCATAGCTTCGTCACTCTACCAGGAACAACTTAAGAAATTGTGAGTACTCAACTCAAGAGGCCTAGGTTTAACCATCAGCTTTTGAAAGGCATTTGGTCATTTTTCCACAGTAATTCCACTGGCCTGGCTACTTCGATTTCACAAAAGCACAAGCTTTCTGTTTCTACTATAGAGTCAGCATCAAACAGTTTGAAACTGTTGTAAAGTCTTTAGCTAACAACCTGAATATGAACAAATAGTTCACACTGGTTTACAATAAAGGCAAAATTCTACATTATTTAACCATCAAACTTTTATTTCAAAACTATACTCAAAGTACTAAATGTAGCCACTTGTTCAAGTTCAAGCCTTATTGTTTAAATTTTTGCCTAATTGCCTTTAATTTTGTTTTATCTGTCAGTTAGTGGCTGGAGACACAAATATATAGACCACAGAGTAGATAATCAATAAGTGATAGAGAGACTGATACTCAATTACCCCTTTGTAGGCTGGGTGTGGTGGCTCATGCCTGTAATCCAAGCACTTTGGGAGGCCAAGGCAGGCAGATCACTTGAGCCCAGGAATTTAAGATCAGCCTGGGAAACAAAGTGAGACCCTGTTTCTACAAAAAATAGAAAAAAAAATGTAGCCAGACATAGTGGTACATGCCTGTAATCCCAGTTACTCAGGATGCTGAGGTGGGAGGATGGCTTGAGCCCAGGAGGCTGCAGTGAGCCTTGATCATACCACTGCACTCCAGCCTGGGGGACAGAGTGAGATGCTGTCTAAAAACAACAAAAACAACAACAAACCCCTGTAGTGGTGAAAACATTATTTTCTGCAACTAATACTTATTGGGATCTACTTCCCTCTTAAGAGTCCTTGCTTAATTTTACTACATTTTAACATCATGTCAAATCAGTAAACTCTAATGCAAAATGATCTTGGTTAATACACACTGGTAAAATTAGTAGTCAGATGGACAGACAAAAATATAGAAGCTGAGTCCTGATCTAGAAAGCGGAAAAGGTTAGGAATTTACATCACTCACCCTCCCAGACACAGTAATTCATTTAACTTCGATTTATTTCAGCATATCAAAGATATTGTATACTCTTCTGCTTGGCTGGCATAAAGGCATATATATTTTTTTTAGGGTTCCATAATATTATTCCCTGGTAATAACAGAAGTGGCAAAAATAAAACAAGAAGTGAACCAGATAATCAGTTTTTAGACTCAAAGTCTTAAAATGTCAGTGCTCCTATTCCTAACCACCGTCCTCATGATCTGAGGGTTCTACTGTCTACAGTGACTCACAGTCAAACAGACTGCAAATCTGACTTTTCTAATGCAAATGAGTCTCTCCATCCATTAAAAAAAACTAAATGTTTTAAGTTGTAAGTAGAAAGCTCTGCTCCTTTAGCAAACGCCCGTCCAAGTGAAGACAGCATCACACATGAGCAGATTTTAGTGTTATAATCAATGCAACTTAAAAACATTGATCTGACACATAGTTAGTATTATGAATAATCATTGTGCTGCATGGTAATTAGAGATAAATGCTAAGTCGTTCACATAAATGACTACAATTAATGTTAGGTTTACACAGCAAAATCAAATTTTCATAGTACTACATTTTTCATTAAATTATCCCCAAAATCAACGATTGCTATTATACATAGTCATTCTCATACTCACATTGAAAAAGCAAAGGTCTCAAATCCTACTCCCCCATGGCTGATCCGCATCAGCATAGACCCCACTATGATTTCACTGATGGCCCAGAGCTGAGGCACATTCAGTTCCCAATACATGCCCTAAATTCCAGACCCTTAATCCACAGGCTCCGTGAAAAGGCCCAGCGCAACATGTTCAATCTTGACAACATCTACTACCCACAGAGCCAACGTTAAGACAGCGGAAACCCTGTACTCAGAAGGCCAAGGGTAAGCCAGGGGTGCGGGAGTGGTAGAGGGAGAAGGGTGAGATTCTTCCCCTTTTGCGTCAACTTCTTTCAAGAATCTTACAGAATTCCTTCCAATGATGACCAACAGGGCAAGATAAGGAGGATAAGATAAAGGGGAGAAGACCCAGAAAGGGAAGTGTAGTTCTCCTTAAGACACTCTTTTCTATATCCATGTTTTGATCAAATTTGACTCTCTTCAATACTGCCATCAAAAGTTAGCCAAGAAATATTTAAAATTTTCAGATTATTCAGAGTTGGAGAAAAGAAGGGGGGTTATGTACTAAGCAGTGCTGTGATGTAATCCTAGTCTTCCTGTCCATTTGATTTCCAGGCATATAGTGACTTTGAGGCTTTCTGAATGAGCAAAGTAACCAGCAGCTAATAAAATGGCTTGTAGCTTCAATAATAATTCCACCCTAGAACCCGTTTTCTGCTTCCTTCAATGCTACTGAAAGGACACCATGGGTATACTACCTGAGGAAAGGCATATTGAGGCAGGGCCTGGTTATTTTCACTTGGCTGTTGAGAGATGATTCTCCATGGTGTTTCTGCACATCTTATAGCAGCTTTTGTGCTGGTCTAATCTTTTAAGGGTGTTTGTATGACAAACACTCTTAGAAGATAAAGATAGTATCTTCGTTTTTTATAGCAAGCAATGTGTACACATGGACATACAAAGTGGAATAATAGTCATTGGAGACTCCAAAAGGTGGGAGAGTTGGAGAGGGGTGAGGGATAAGAAATTACTTATGGAATACAATTTACACTATTTGTATGTGGTTACTGTAAAAGCCCAGACTTTATCGCTGCACAATATATCCATATAACGAGAATGTACTCGTACTCTCTAAGTCTTTCTTTTTTTTTTAAAAAAAAAAAAAAAAAGAGCATTTTCCTCCAGGGCAATGGTTGGTCAGGTTTACACATGATCTATAGTAAAATATTTGGCTTTTTTATACTCAGGGGTCCTTAGCTGTGTCACAAATCCTTGTGTGCACCTGTCATGCCAAGAGTCTCTGACCCAAGGGTCTCACGTCTCTTGCCAGCATCCCATAAAACTATGGCAGGGTAACCTGTTAGCTTGCAAGTAGGGTAAAATTTCATCATGCAATTCCTCCCAGGTAGTAGGGTAGAAAGTTCCTATGGATTCTCTAACCCACCCTGGGGGGGGGAATAAAAAACAGAGGAATGTCTTAGAAAACATAGAGGAATTCCATACTCCAGGGTATGGAAATAAAAAAACATAGAATAGGTGCCAAAAGAAAATTAATAGCCAGGCATAAAAGAATTTCTCCAAGGCCTGGGAGCAGCCATATTTCCCTAAATAATCGAACAGTTCTCTTAATCGTATATTAGAAAAATGTATATTACTTTAAGACACAAGACTTTTGTGATTCCTGATAGAATCGTTGGTAATTGAAAAAAAATCAGAAAGCTAATATAACTTTCTTAAAATTCACATTTTTGAAAAGCAAATTTGAATGACATTGAAAACCCTATTTGTGATTGCATATATTAATTTGCAGTCTGCCTCCAAAATGTTAAAAGCAAGCTAAATTATTTTCATGTCAATGGATTTTTGTCAATCTTTTAAGGGAGAAAAGGAGAACTTTGTAATTTCTCAGAGTAAGAAAAACGTCTCCTTCAACACTTGATTTCCTGCTGCTCAGTGGTGTCATTTGTTTGGAGCACAAACTCAATATTGGTCCAGAAGACAGCTATTTACACTCAAGTTCTGAATCTCTATGAATTTAACAGGTTTACGATATAGATGTACTGAGGGTTATGTTCTCCTTGGTTAGTTAATGCTCCACGACATTTAATTCTGCATTACACAAATACCAGTAAAGAGAGTGAAAAATAAAACAAGATGCAAATTTTATGTTCATTGCAATGTCAAAATTAGGCCACAGAAAAATTCCTGGCTGGATTCAGAGTTTTCTTGTGCCAACTAAAGCCTTGGTAAAAGGTTAAGTTATTTTTCGCCAATTCAACAGAGGTAAAAACGATCACATAAAAACCAGACTAAATAAAAACAAGTCAATGAGGCTGCTACACATAAAGCTTTATACAAATGGACGATCAAAACATTTCCAAATGTCAGGAATTCATTTAGAAATTTATAGTATCTTAAAAAAAGGAAAAACCTCCTAGTATAAATTTGCTTTTCTGTACATTTAATCCCAACCTCTCATGATCACAAAAATATCTATCTTCTCAATTTCTAGAACCATATCTATAATGTTAATTTGCAGAGTACAAGCAGTCTTCCAGTGCTATATCCCAAAGGTGGCCAATTTGATTACAGTGTTTAAAGAAGATGGCCTAGAAGGACAAAACTGTACATAAAAACAATCAACTCTGCACAAGACGGCTTTTCCTAATCATTTTTAGACATGCATAAATCAGAGATGCATTTGTGTTACCTAATCACTACTAATGAGACTTGAGCAGAGAATTCAAACTTCAATATTTAGCTAAAATCCTGAAGTGTAGCGTCTGAATTAAATTAATACCCTTGCTTGGAAAGCTAAGATAAAGCATTTTACATTTTCTAGATTTGGTATGAACACTCAAGATTGGATAATATGACTATGCCTTAACCTTTAGACTAGAGTGAAACTGAAACAAAAAGATGCAAAACCAGTCTTGCCAATACTGGAAATTCAAAATAAAAATATATTTTGGCTTTTTTTAAGGATAAAATTATGTTATCTATATCAACATCATTGGGTTTATTTATTTCAATAGTAGAAAAATAGGTGATGTGACTACCATCTACCCATCCTTTGTCCCCCTAACACTGGGTGATTTTTAATGTGTAATACTATTATACATTAAATTACATTACACATTGCATTTTTAATGTGTAATACTATTACACATTTTTTTTTTAAGGTGAAGCCTCCACCTACAATTCTCACTTTAATCAGCTGTGCTTTCAAATGACAGGGAGGCAGCAAACACATTTAAAATATAGGTGCTAATCTGCGTTACCTGTGGGTTTTTTTTTTTTTTATTATACTTTGAGTTCTAGGGTACATGTGCATAACGTGCAGGTTTGTTACATATGTATACTTGTGCCATGTTGGTGTGCTGATTTTTAATGAGGTAATACTATTCTATGAAACATGGAAAAAGTTGGAAATAAACTAGCTTAGGTCTAGCTGCTTTCATGACAGAATAAATCTGCTTCTGTAGTATTGGTTGGTCTTCTGACATGGCAAAAACTGATTCCACCTGAGGCCTTAATATAGGGGTTTGAAGGGCTCCCATTAGGACTTCACAAGCCACAGCCGAGTATGTGTCTAACACCAGCATATTTGATACCCGCCCAGACTGTTTTTCTAGTATCATAATTTCACCTCTTTAGCAGAGATACCAAATGTTCTATCACAGGCTACAACTGCACTTTTGGCCACATCTATTTCATAATGAGCAGGGACAGTTACTGCCTTTTTCTCAGCAAAGAAAATATTGATACAACATAATTGCTTATTAATCATAGGCACAGTTTCTATAGACAAGTTAGCCAGAAACCTCTGAGGCAATTTATATGCTCAAGACAATCATCTCAACTTCTTGTGAAACTGATAAATATTTGTACTGAAGAATGAAAGAGAGATGGCCTGTCTCCAGGGTATGGAAAAAATACTCAATAATCATTGAAATCCCAGCTAGAAAAAAAAACACAGAGATAGGCAAGCAACGGTCTATATTCAACACAAAATGTTTAAAGACATCTTTATCTAAAAATAAACAGATCTCACAATAATTCTAAAAAAGTCAACTACAGTGAGATTTTTTACAAACATCAATGTTCTGTTCAGATGAATAGACATGTTTTTAAATAAGTCTCAAAACAAACCATAAAAGTTCCTATGGCAAATACCAGTGGGAATAAAGAAAGTAACAGTCTATCAAATAGGTCATAAAACTGATAAAAAGCCAATTGTATATCCCCCCAAAAAATGACTTTGTTCAAGCCAACTCATTTATAAGAACTACCCATCTCCCAGAGAGCATGTTTCCAGATTCACTGACCTACCATTGAGCAAAACATTTGTTTGAGGTCAGCAGGGCAAGTTCCACATATCACAACTAGTTGGGTCTTTGGAACATAAGGCATAAACATGGGGAAAGGACCAAAATAAAAATTACTGTCCAACCTGAGGCTGCTCTTTGATGTGTTTTCTTAAAATCCAGGGTACATGTTTTATGTGTAGTTTTCATAAGTCAAATTAGAGTTTTAGCAAGCAATACAATGTAATGCACAACACCTCTCATCTCAGAGAAATTCTAACTTTTAAATTCTATCATCATTTTCATAATGGAGAAGGGCAACAAAAGTCATCCAACAATGCTCAATATATCTGGAAACTGTTTCCAAGAAGTAAGTCTCTTGTAAAAAAAAGCTAGATAGCCTACTACTTGCATTCTCTATAATAATGAACATCTATATTGTTACAGTGTTCTGAACATTTAAATATATACACTGATTACATAAAGAGTTATACACATATATGTGAATATGTACATTTATGTATGCATGTATATACATATGGGAATATATATATGGAGGTATGGTCTCCTGAGGATAAATTTATTTGATTATTTGAGATTTAACATGGGCCTACCCTATAAAGAGATCCCCTTGGAAGCTTTATTTGGTAACAATGAAGCCATTGCCCAGGAGTAGACTAAGAGAGATAAAGGCCTGAATCATGAGAAGTATCCTCCCTTATAGAACTCTGCAAGAAGTGTAATCATCAGGCTGGTAGCAGAGGGATACATTTTATTTCTCCCAGACTGGCATGTAGATGTCAGAAGGAGCGCCTTGGCAGTATCTTCCTGGGGTGGAAGGGGAGAGAGGATCTTTTTTGGACAAGAGTTCATAGTAAGCATGGTCATTCTAAAGACTTCCAGATTATGCCAGGCACAGTGGTTTAAGCCTGTAATTTCAGCACTTTGGGAGGCCAAGAAGGGAGGATAGCTTGAGCCCAGGAGTTTGAGACCAGCTTGGGAAAGATGGTGAGATCTGGTCTTAATGAAAAATTAAAAAATTAACCGGGTATTGTGGCACACGCCTGTAGTCTCAGCTACTCAGGAAGCTGAAGCAGGACTCCTTGAACCCAGGAAGTTGAGGCAGCAGTGAGCAATGATCACACCAGTACACTCCAGGTGGGCCACAAACTGAGACCCTGTCTCTAAAGAAAAGACTTCTAGATTACACCAACTTAAACCAAACGTAGGAAAAAAATGAAAATAAAAACTATACCCCATCCAAAAATATATGCTCATTCTGTGGCTGCTAACGTGCAGGGCATGACATACAAAGATGAACTAAACAAATACTGTCATGGTCTAATGCAGACAGGCAAACAATTTCAACACAAACTAAGTGCTACAGAAGAGATGCAGGAATACAGAAGGACACTTTGTTAGAGAGACATGAGGTAGGAGGGGTCCCCAGGGGAGGCCCTCTGGAGTTCAGCCTAGACAGTCAAGTGGATAAGGAGGAAGAGAAATTGCAGGGGTATTAGACAAGGGAAAAATGTACAGGGGCAAAGAGAACATGATATATTAGAAGCATAAATGGCTTAGGGCGAATATCACCATTATTTTGAGTATTTATTAGGTGCCTTGCACTGTAGTAAACACTGGAAATACCCAGAAGAAAGCTGTGTTCAGGAGAGCAGTGAGAAATGAGGACTGAAAGTTTGGCTAGAAGTAGATTGAGATGGGCATGCGGTGCATTTGGTTTGGTATTTAGCTGTAAGTAATTTAAAAACCATACAGTAATTTTAAACAAGGGGAAAACATGATCATACATGAGAGAGAGACATTCTGGTGGCCTACATAAGGATGATGACAAGAGTTGATTAAATTTTAAGGAATAGACACAATTAAGCAGGTGTATATAAGCGGCATAGAATTTAAGACAGTAAAATGTATGTTTAGTGGGCCGATTTTTAAAGGTAACCAAGAAACTTTGTGCCAAGAGAAAAAATAAGTTGCACATGCTCAAATTTTTAGGCCAGAACTAAAGAAGTTTGAGAAGTCATAGCTCTGGCTTCAACCAGCTGCAATAACTGTACCATGGACAATTAGGTGAAGGCTGCACAAGGATAAAAGTTGGCTCTATGTTTAGGAAGAAGAGCACCATCTCCTCAGACTGTAATAATGACACAGCTCTAATGAGTGGTGGAACACCAGGCTTCTTGGTCTTCGCACCAGTTTTGATAAAACAACACAGACACACATGGAATGGTTTTAAGGAGTGGAAAGTTTAATAGGCAAGAAAGAAGGGAGAAGACAGAAGGAAGACTAAGAGAGACAAAGGCCTGAATCATGAGAAGTATCCTCCCTTATAGAACTCTGCAAGAAGTGTAATCATCAGGCTGGTAGCAGAGGGATAAATTTTATTTCTCCCAGACTGGCATGTAGATGTCAGAAGGAGCGCCTTGGCAGTATCTTCCTGGGGTGGAAGGGGAGAGAGGAGACAGACGGAGGCAGGGCTCCAAAACCCAGAGAGGAGACTCCTACTGCAGGGTGGAAACCAGCCAGTTATATGAGGAGGTGGTCTGATTTGCATAGGGCTCAGGGGATTGGTTTGACCAGGCATGTCATTCACGTAGCCCTTGAAAAAACTGGCCCTCCCACCCAACTCTTGCAATATGGAAATACAGGGCGCCATGATGTTCTATGCCTGTGGGGATATGTGGGGGCAGCCATGTGCCAAGGGCAAGAAGAAGGCAGAGGAATCGCCATGTTTGGGTGGCCCCAGTTTCTAACAGCCAGCATTTGCATGTCAAAGGTGGCTTTCCTGCTAGACAAGAAATGTTTCCGGAGCTGCTTTAAAAGAAACAAAAACTTCCCCAGGACCCCTTTTCCTCTCTATTCGCCTAAAATAATTTCTTAGTAACTCCTGTAACAATAAGATGGAAATGAAGAAAATACAAGGCTCTGGAGAGAGGAGTACACAAGTGCAGGTCTTCTGGGAGCTCAGGATGAGGTCTCAACCGGGATGAGAAGCGGAAGAGGAGGGGGTGAGGAAGGACTGACTTTGGACAGTTATGGATGGAGAGAATGCATGAAAGCGATGACCTTATTATGCCAGTGAGCTTTGCCTCCAGAAATGGTTCAGCTGCTTAACTTGTTGAGCAGGAGTAACAAGAAGAAAGAAGTTGGTACGTTGCTGAGGGTGCTCATCTAAGAGCCACGGAAATCCCAGTCAACAGAACACAGGACAGCATGCAGGGTAATATGTGATATTGGAATAATTCAGAAATTGAGGGCTCTAGCTAAAAAATGGATAAGTTGGAGATTAAAAAGGTAGAAGAAAAAAGGACTTGAAGGCACACCTAGAGAAAAAGAGGTGTGGAAATGAGTGTGCTTCCTCGTTTCTGGCCAGAGAATGAAGTAGATAATAGACTCACTATTGACCTAAGGAATTCAGAAGGGCCTCATTTTGAGGGCGAACTGCTTGCCTTTCTGGAACGCAGTTTCTTTACATAGCTATAGAATAAGGGCGTAGTCCCAGTGTGCTCTGATGCCCACACCAGCATTGGCTGTCTCTGTGAATAAAAAGTTCATTGAGAACATTCCACATTCCGCTTTTAGCCAATGGATCTCACACACTGCTCTCCTGGACCCATCAACACGCTTATTCTTTTCCACTGCCAAAGTTGCATAAGAATTCAGTAAAAAAGAAACCGCCAGAATAAGAATAGTGACATCCAGTTCAAAGTTGTCGGGAGTGCCCAACAGTAACTGTGAAGTGGGAGGTCACACCAAAGACCCTACCAATTATCTTCCCTTATCATTGTGAGAGGGGACAAATACTCCCACTTGTTACCCTGCACCAGTCTTGTCACATATAAAGAGTTCTTTCTTCGTTAAGTAGGAGAGATCAGAGAAAAGCATGCATATATGAAGGTGTTACTGTTGGGTATGTCAATATGCATAGTAAGATGCCGCTAATTAAATTTAGCCTCAGTTTACTGGTCTAAAAAAAAATGCCTGAAAAAATTTTAACTTACTTTGGAAATCATAAAAGTATAGCGATTGAGACTGATATCCAGCTTACATAAATTCCATAAATAAAATAAAATGCTTTTTACTTAAAAAACAACTTTTTTTTTTCCTTTTTTTTTTTTTTTTTTTTGAGACGGAATCTTGCTCAGTCAGCCAGGCTGGAGTGCATGCGATCTTGGCTCACTGCAAGCTCCGCCTCCTGGGTTCACGCCAGTCTCCTGCCTCAGCCTGGCCAGCAGCAGGGACTACAGGTGCCTGCCACCACGCCCGGCTAATTTTTTTGTATTTTTAGTAGAGACGGGGTTTCACCATGTTAGTCAGGATGGTCTCGATCACCTGATCTCATGCTCCGCCCGCCTTGGCCTCCCAAAGTGCTGGGATTACAGGCGTGAGCCACTGCGCCGGGCGTTTTTTTTTTTCCCCTGGGTCCAAGTGATTCTTATGCCTCAGCTTCCCAAGTTGCTGGAATTACAGGTGCGTACCACCAGGCCTGGTTATTTTTTTTTGTATTTTTAGTAGAGACGGGGATTTGACCATATTGGCTAAGCTGGTCTCGAACTCCTGGCCTCAAGTGTTCTGCCTGCCTCAGCCTCCCAAAGTATTGGGATTACAGGTGTGAGTCACCACATCCAGCCATAACACTGTAATTTTTAAATTACTATTATTTTTGCCAAAGTGGTATGAAAGAAAATATATAGTGTACTCTCATGGGGTTAATGTTGAGTGTTTAATAAATATTGCTTCCATACTAATAGGCTTTAGTTATTATTTAAAAGGAGGCATTCTGGGTTTAACAATATATTCATTATCTATAAGACTTCAAATTACCTTTTAAGTAGAAATATTAAATGTAAACGAACAAAACTCATTTAGTTGTCATATACCCTGGATACAAACACCCATGTCGAGCATCTCCTGACACAGTTTTTGCTCAACTGATTGTTTTATTTCATAAAAAACGTAATAGCTTCAATGTTTTCTTCTTCAGTAAACACAGGGTAATATCTGGTTCAATGCTTTCCAGCACAAAATTACACTGAAGAAAGGCCAATGTAATAGGTTTGACCTATTATTTTTACCTATTTCTTTCCAATTTCCACAACCTATTGTACCATCCAGCATCTCTAATGCAGGGTAATTCATTTCTGACTCTACAATCGACCCCTAAATACACTGAGGTCATTCACTACATTTGATACCCCCATTTTTTAAAACAATTTCTCCTTCCACTTACATTATGCCTTTATTTAGACAGAGCATAGTATGCTCTAAATCTTCTGATCTTCAAAGAGTATGTCTATGAGATTCAAGTGCAGTTTGAAAGTGAAAAAACAGAAAGCTGTAAAAGTGCTGTTTCAGCCAATGCCATCCATTCAGTCTGTAAGAAACTACGAGATGAATCCTTTGGTTTCACATCACCATCCTGACAGAAATCACATATATAAATAGCATAGTAACAATATCCATTTTATATACCATATAATTGTATTCTTTATCATGTTCAAGTCCTTTTATTGCTCATAAAAAGGTGAACTCTCTACTAAATATATTCCTACATAAGAAACCCTATCATTTTGTATCATATTGAACCCAGAAAGCATAGAATAAAATATTGTTTATGCACAATCCCATTGGTGTTACAATACAAAAATAAAAATTTTAATATCCTAGCATTAAGAAATTAAGATTGATTAAATTATTAGGCTGTTCGCAATACTCAAATTTTGTTCAACTTATAGAAACAAGACTAAGACCTCACTGTTTAAGTGAATGTTAATTAACATGTAATGTGCATTAGTGGGAAATCATCATAATGAAATTTCCCTTTTGTTCTCACATCAGGGTCCATTCCACAACATCTACATGCCAAGTGAAACCTACATGCCAAGTGAAATAGACTCCTGGTAATTCCCAAGAAGCCATAAGGTCTTATTACGTCACTTTGTATGGCACTTGCCTTTATACACCACAGCCCCATGTACCTGCCACATTTGAGAATTTATTTTTAAATTTTTATCAAAGTACACATGCCCATGATTTAAAAGCAAGTAGCCCATAAGGATCTACAATAAAAGAAGAGTTGCCTGCTTCACACTCTATACTTTTCTCCACCTGTCCTTGTCCCTGCCATCTCTCAGCTTTTCTCGGCTGTTAGAGAAAGCTGTAATATGGAAATAATAATAATGTAAGTAGTTCATAGTGAAGGTTAAGTGAATGTGTGTACGTGAATATGTACAGCAGTATCAGGATCGTGGTTCACACTATGTAAGTGCAATCTGTGATGATTAATTTTACAGTATCAGGACCGACAGTATCAGGACCGACAATATCAAGACCTGGGACAGTACCTGCCCCATAACTAGAACTAAGTCTTTGCCTACAGGTTGATTCCAAAAGCTGAAAATGAATAACAAGTACTTACTTTGCCATAACTACAGGGAAACCATTTACTTCTCCATTCAAGCCACAAATATTTACCAGGTAACTACTCAGGCTCAGACACTCTTCTACATGCTGGGAATAGAGCAGTGTACAAGGCCAACACAGTGCTTACTTTCTAGTAATGAAGAGACAATAAATAAGTGAATAAATAATGCCATTTTAAATAGAAATTTGTGTTATGATTCCTTTTTTTAAATAGTGATCAAAATTAGGCTACATTTTAGTCTGCTTTTTAAAAATGATTTTACATTTGTAAAATGCAAATTTTTTTTACAAAAAAGTCATTTGTTAAATGATCTTACATTTTAAATGATTTTACACTTTAGTCTGCTTGTTTAAAATTTGTGTTATGATTCCTTTTTTAAATATTGAACAGAATTAGGCTATATTTTAGTCTGCTTTTTTTAAAATAATATTTTCTTGTATATTTTCCCTTTCTCTGTCTTTGTTGGGAGAATTATCCATTTTTTACCTTATGTTGCTCAATTTCTTCTTCATTCTTTCTATGGATTGAAATTTTTTCCATTTTCTTAAAGTTGACCAGTCTCCTAATGTAATTTAGGATATTCATACGTGGACCAAGATTTTTCTTGTAAAGCTGTTTGTTATTCCTAGAATTTCAGGGGGTTATTTGGTTTGTTTTTTCCCTATGTTCAATTCCTTTATCGTGTTCTCAGACTTTTTTTTTTTTTACTTCCAATTGTACTTTTTATCACATTGAACTCACTGTTTTCCCAGAACCCTACTTTCTGAAGTCCTCTCTTCTTCTCTCCCATCTGGTCTCCCTAGGTGTGCTACAGAAATGTCATCCTGTGGTTTTGCTTCTCCCTTGGATGCACTGCTATTTGAAGCTCATAAGTTCATTTTTTAAATTCTCATCCTCATTTTTTTCTGCTATGCATGTTCAAGTAACTTCCTAAGAAAGAGTGCAAAACTGAAATGACTTTATTCTGGTTTCCTGATTGATAATTTACCAGGACATAGAATTCTTGGCTGAGAATTCTTTCAGAGATGGAAGTCAGTGTTCAATTGCTTTCTAGGATCCAGTGTGCTGATGCACAGTCAGGGAAAAAGTGGATTTTTTTTTTTTTCTTAGTTAATAAGTTTAATTCTCTTCATTTAACCTTTGTGTTCTAAAGATTCAAAATGATATTTTCAGCCAGGGGCAGTGGCTCATGCTCAGAATTCCAGCACTTTGGGAAGCCAAGATGGATGGATTACCTGAGCCCAGGAGTTCGAGACCAGCCTGGGCAACATGGTGAAACTCCGTCTTTACAAAAAATTAGTGGGGTATGGTTGTGCACAGCTGTAGTCCCAGCTACTTGGGAGCCTGAGGTGGGAGGATCACCTGAACCTAGGAGGTCAAGGCTGTAATGAGCCATGGTCACTCCACTGCACTTCAGCCTGGGAGACAGAGTGAGACTCTGAAAAAAAAAATCTATTATCATTCTGATCAGCCCACTGTCTTTTCAATGTGAAAATTTTTAACTCTGGAAAATTTTCTCATATGATTACAAATTTATTCCCATTGATTTTTTTCACTTATTAATTTCTATAATTCCTACCAGTTGAACATTGAACCTTTATAGATTGATTTCTGTGTCTTATCTTTTTCTCTTATTTCTGGTCTCTTATCTTTTTATGCTATATTCTCACAGACATCTTAAAAATTTAACTTCCAAATCTTCTATTGTATTTTGTATATCAATAATAATATTTTTTACTTTTAGAAGCGCTTCTTTATTCTCTGATTATTCACTTTTACAGCATCATGCTCCTGTTTTATGGATGTAATATCTCACATCTCTCTGAGGAGGCCAATTATAACTTTTTTATTTTTTGTGCCTTCTGAACTCTGAATCACCTGTTTCCTTTAAGATTAGTTTTTTCCATGTTTTTGTAGCTCTTTCTCTGTAATGCTGAAGACTTTCCTCAGCTGTCTTGGGCTTCTTTGCAGTGTTCATTCATAGTAATAATTGTGTCTCTGTGTTCATGGGTGGCGCTTGTCAACAGGTCAATTTGACTTTAGGGTGAGCCAGTGAGGAGCCATCATTGTTCCAATGGCTCCTCAAGTACTGCTGGGTGGAGAGTTTTGCTCTGTGGCACCATCCCTGCCATCCATTTTCTTGATGCTCCCCTGTCCCCCACTCATCCAAAAAAAAAATGTATATTCAAATTTTTTCAAGTCTTTATCCTACTTTGGGCTACTGTAATAAAATACCATATACTGGGAGGCTTAGAAACAACAAGTGTTTATTTGTCACAGTTCCAGAGGCTGGAAATCTAAGACTAGGGTGCCAGCATGGTCAGGTGCGTGGTGAAAGCCCTCTTCCTGGTTTACGGACAGCAGTCTTCATGTTGAATCTGCATATGGTGGAGGGAGAGCCAGCTAGCTCCCTCTGGCCTCATAAGGCTACTAATCATGAAGGCTCCACCTTCATGACCTAATCCTCCTCCAAAGTTCCCACCTCCAAATACCATCCCATGGGGCTAGTGTTTCAACATAGGAATTGGAAGAGACAGAAACATTTCAGCTCATCGCAGACAGAAACATTCATCCATCTATTTTTAAATCAACTTAGCAATAAATGTTGGAGAAAAGGTAGGGGCTAAAGGGATTAATTATTCCTCTGCATTTCTCACTGTCAACCATTTTGGTTTTTTATAGTCTCAAGACTATTTCTTATAGTCTTGCTGGGATTCCTTAAGTCAAACCACTGTAGTCTCTGCTGCTCTGAATAATTATCCATACTCTTCCATTTTATATCATCCAAAAATTTCTAGAACCCCATTGTCCCCTTCTCTTCACTTTCATGTGATGATACCAGTTATATTTCTTCAGTGTGGTATTAATAAATTCTCAAGAACAAGAGGAGATAAAAGCATATGCAAGCCATCTTGAACTAAAATAAACAACCTTCCTTCCTTCCTTCCCTCCCTCTCTCCCTCCCTCCCTCCCTCCCTCCCTCCTTCCTTCCTTCCTTCCTTCCTTCCTTCCTTCCTTCCTTCCTTCCTTCCTTCCTTCCTTCCTTCCTTCCTTCCTTCCTTCCTTCCTCACAGAATCTCTCTCGGTCACCCAGACTGGAGTGCAGTGGCACAACCTCGACTCCCTGCAATCTCCACCTCCCAGGTTCAAGCAATTCTCATGCCTCAGCTGCCCAAGCAGCTGTGACTACAGGCCTGGCTAATTTTTGTATTTTTAGTAGAGATGTGGTTTCACCATGTTGGCTAGGCTGGTCTTGAACTCCTGGCCTCAAGTGATCTGCCTTCCTTGGTCTCCCAAAGTGCTGGGATTACAGGCGTAAGCCACTGTACCCAGCCAACCCTCTTTGTTTCTATATTAGGGAAAATTAACTTCAAGTTTAGCCTTAACAGAAAAAAAAAAAAAAAAAAAACCCACATACACACACACACAAATAGGCAAGATCTGCCTAAAGAATAAATACTGACTGGTATAAATGGGGCATATCACTCTATCAACATATCAGTAAATAAGCCCAGTCCTTTTAGAAATGGTGTCAATTCATCATACTGAGAAGAGAGTTCTATTTCCGTCTGGTTTTGTCTACCCATGTAAAGCAAAAGAGAAAATTGACCAATGACTACCCAAAATTACCCAGCCTGCCTGACTTGAATTTATCACATAATTAGAATCCTCTCGTTTGCAGAATCTTCTATTCACAATCTTCTATTCTTGTTTTGGCAGCTAAAACTCTGGTTAACCACACAACCCTAGCCTCTAGACATGTACTGCTTTAGCATTAACAGTCACATTCACACTTATTCTGAGTCAGACATCATTCCAAACATTTAACATATATTAATTCTGTCAGTTCTCACACAACCCTACAGAGTCAGGATTCTTATTACTCACAGTTTACAGGAAACTGAGGCACAGGTAGGAAGAGTAACTTGCCCGTGGTCACACAGCTGCTAAGTGCCAGAGCCGTGAAATAAACGACACACAATCAGGTTCCAGAATCTGTATTCTCACCCTCTACACATGCTATCTCCTCGCTGTGATTTACAATTAATTTATTTGAATTGCTTTGAAAAAAACCGCTAAACATATGTCCCTTGGAATTACAGTTAGCATTTTATTTCTACGGGACAAACGGAACATCTTGCTATAATTTAAGAGATTACCACAACCAGTCTAAAATTACTATCTTACATTTTTATACTTTTAGAAATACACATGTTATCTGGATGGAGATCTTAACAGCCTTCGATGGGGTTATTACATGTTTCTAATAGATAAAGAGGACCAGGACCAACTGGTGAGAGAGCTAGGACTGGAACCACAGTGTTCTGCTTCCTATTCCACTGTTCTTTCCACCAAAAAATGTGGCCCACACTCAAATATAAGATCTAATTGAAGATCTCTAGTGGCAACATATAACCATCTTTTTTTTTTTTTGAGACTGATTCTTGTGCTATTGCCCAGGCTGGAGTGCAATGGCACAATCTTGGTTCACTGTAGCCTCTGCCTCCTGAGTTCCAGCAATTCTCCTGCCTCAGCCCCTTGAGTAGCTGGACTACAGGTGCCGGCCACCATGCCCAGCTAATTTTTTTGTATTTTTAGTACAGATGGGTTTTCCCCATGTTGGCTAGGCTGGTCTCAAACTCCTGGCCTCAAGGGATCCACCCACCTCGGCCTCCCACAGTGCTAGGATTACAGGCATGAGCTACTGTGCCCAGCCATAACTATAATATTTTAAATCAGAAAAGATCTCAGAATTCTGGACTACCTGGCCTTATAGATAATTTCTCAAGATATTTAAGAAGTTTCATTAGCGTCATCTTCAGGCATTATTGGTCAGGAACAATTAATTTTGAGGTCTCTGAGTAAACTCAGTATATTTTGAATGAAGTGGTAGTCACAGTAAGCCAACTCCTCTGACTCAGAAATGTGAATAACAATGGAGTGCCCAAAGTAGCTATTCTGTGATGAGCTACAGTGGATCAAACAAGAGCCAAGTAGAGAGAGATAGAACGGAACACCAGACTAGAAGTTAGCAGCTCCGGATATGGCTTCTGCTTCCATCCCTAACCTTGTGTGTGACCTTGAATAAGTCATTGCACCTTTCTGGACCTTATCTGTAAAATAAGAATTTCACATAAGAGTATGCAGTATGATGAAACACTAAGTCAGAATCTAAGATTTGCATCAGAATATGGTTAAAATTTGTGCATGTAATAAACCTTCAAATGCTCTTGTTTTATATACCAAACATGAAGAAGAAAGGACATCAAATTATTACACAGTGAATACTGTGTATTAAGACACAAGAATCAGTCTGAACTGAAAATAGGCATCAGTCCCTGGATACAGTGGTGTTTATATTGAATGAATGAACAAGTAGCAAGAAATATATACGTTTAGAGCAGTGAAACTCTTAAAGATGAATATTGCTGACATTTGTAAAGAGTAAGAAGTCATGACATCATAACAGAGTGTCCCCCAGCGAGTTCACTGTTAAGAGCGTTACTCCTTCCTAATACAGGTTGGAGATTTCCAATAACATTTGTCTGTGCCTCTGACTGTCAAAGGAATTTATTGTGAATTTACACAAGCAAGAAAGAAAAATTAGAAAAGAGACCAATCCTCATACTTTTTAACATGAAGAGTATCCCCAGTTGGGTTACTGAGAAAACAAAAGTTCCCCTAAAATAATTTAAGTGCCTTTTCATCAGATGTATTGAACTGTCAATAGCAGTTCTCTTTTCCCTAGCATGTTATGAACTGACTACAGCAAGAAAGATGCTGAATAAGAAAAGGCAATGCCTCAACCTAAAATAATAATCTACCTTTGTATTCAAATGTCCTCTTCATTTCTGAACATCAGCTCTGTTTCTGATCCCTTGTTTTTACCCCATATCGTCATGAAGAATGAGTCATCAGATTCTCTGAATTTAATTCAATAATTATGCATCCTCATGTGTTCAGTGGTACACTAGCCCTGCTGGGAGAAAGATGTGGCAGAAAGGTGGGGAGGAGACCGGAAATGAGAAAGAAGTGATAGTATTTTCCTTGCCTTCATAAAATGTAAAATCTTCAAAGCAAATAAGACTCAAAGAAGACAAACATTGAAGAGCCTGAATAATGAAACAAAGTAGCTGATGATACTCAGCAATTAATATCATAAGCAATAAGGGACTGAGGATGACTAAGAAAGACATCAGTGCAGAATGGGTGGCCAGGGAGATCTGGAAGGAGAGAAAATTAACAAGGTCATGCTAGAGAATGGGCCTAATCTGGATGTCCATGAAAAACAGGGAGGCATCTTGAGCTGGTAAATGCAGAACTCAAAGATCAAAACTTAGTGGAGTTTAGTACAGGAACAAAGAGAAAACAGACCACATGGTGACTTGGGTTGTGTGAGGAACACTCACGACATATTTGGTAGCTAGTACAGCCTTCTAGAACACTGTCCTAAAATATGCTCCCCCATTGAATTTGTGAGGAAAGCAACAAGGCTTAAAAGAACAATAGAAAAAAAAAAACATGGAGGCCCTTTTTCTGCTTTTAATGCCCTCCACCTAGAACTTTACCAATAAACGTATTGGAATGTTCACTTTTGCTACAGGGGTTATATTAGTTTGCTAGGGCTGCCATAACAAAATACCATGGACTGGGTGGCTTAAACAACAGAAATTTATTTTCTCACAGTTTTGAAGGCTGGAAGTCTAAGAACAAGGTGCCAGCCCATACAGTTCTTGGCGAGGGCTCTTCTTCTGGCTTGCAGACAGCCACCTTCTTGCTATATCCTCACATGGCCTTTTCTCTGTGAATGTGCACACCTTGTATCCTTTTTACGAAATTTCTTCTTCTTATAAAGGACACTAGTCAGGTTGGATTAGGACTCACCCTAATGGCCTTACTCTAATTTAATTGCATCTTCAAAGACTCTATCTCCAAATATAGTCATATTTTGAGATACTGGGGGTAAGGGCTTCAACATATGAAGTTGGAAGAAGGAAACAATTTGACCAATAACATAGGTTTGTTTGATTTTTAATCATCAAGGAAATGTCATTAGTAACTGCAACTTGAATTTTCACTTTTAAAATTTCCAGAGTGCTTCAAGGAACTTTTTAGCACTAAATATTGTCACCCTCGGGAAAAGAGAAAATAAGATGGACTGGGGTTTAGGGTAGGGAGTAGGATTGCAAATTTACCCAGAGAGAAAGGAAAAAAAAATTAAAGTTAGGCAGACAAAAATGGTTTTGTCCATCAAGACAAACAACTCCATTATAGGTGCAACCAGGTACTACTTGATCAAGAAAAAAGGCATTAATTCTAGAATTCTTTCAATAAGCCTTTTTTATAATTTATAATTAGTCAAGGGATTAATAATCTTGCAGGGGGATAAAAATGAACAAAAGTATTAGTGTACAAATCAGAAAATGATGATAACATAAAAGATATAGAATGTTTAGTTCTCACAAAAGCAATCAAGGTAAAGATAATCTCATCTAGGTATGAGACCACCCAGAAAAGCTCAGGAAGAAGGGTGGGCAACTTGGGGAGAGAAGCCTGGATCTTGGCGGAGCTCATGAGGTCAAGGCCTGGTAAGGGAAGAACCAGGGCACCAGCACCAAGAAAGGGCTGTAATACAGACCTCTCCGAAATACGTCTCGGTGCCCTTCAGAGCTGGTCTCCAACTTTGGGTGAACCTGAACTGTATTTGGAGGCCAATCAGTTGTGCAGGTAAAGGGCAAGGGGGCTGCAGGGAGCCATCTGGCTGGACAACAAAGCCCAGGGCCAAGGCAGCCACCAGTCAAGGAAGGAAAGGAGTTGGGCCACCATCGTGATAATTAGCATTGATGAACAGCAAAATAAGAAGAAAATAACCTGGAGAGTGTGTTATACCCCAGGTTAATATTATAGTAGCAAGATAAGAAAAGTTCTAGGGGAATGATACACATCAAGTTAATATTATAATACTAATATTACAACCTGGGGTATACTATTAGTCTGTGAGGGCTTCCATAACAAAGGCTGAACACCTAAAACAACAAAATTCTATAATATTTTTCACAATTCGGAGGCTAGAAGTCTGAGATCAAGATATGAAGTAGGCAGGGTGGTTTCTTCTGAGCGCTCCACGTGGCTTACAGATTACTCTCTTCTTCCTGTTTCTTCTCATGCTCTTAACTCTGTACACCCCTGTATTAGTCTGTTCTCATGCTGCATAAAGACATACCCAAGACTGGGTAGTTTATAAAGGAAAGAAATTTTGCTTTTGTTTTTGTTTCTGAGAAATAGTTTCACTCTTGTCACCCAGGCTGGAGTGCAATGGCATGACCTTGGTTCACTGCAACCTCCGCCTCCTGGGTTCAAGCGATTCTCCTGTCTCAGTCTCCCAAGTAGTTGGGATTACAGGTGCCTGCCACCAGGCCTGGCTAATTTTTGTATTTTTAGTAGAGATGGGGTTTCACCATGTTGGCCAGGCTGGTCTTGAACTCCGGACCTCAGGTGATCCTCCAGCTTCAACATCCCAAAGTGCTAGAATTACAGGCGTGAGCCACCGCACCCGGCCAGGAAAGAGATTTAATAGACTCACAGTTCCACATGGCTGGGGAAGCCTCACAATCATGGTGGAAGGTGAAGGAGAAGCAAAGGCACATCTTACCCAGTCGCAGGTAAAAGTGCAGGAGAACTCTCATGTATAAAACCATCAGATCTCCTGAAACTTATTCACTCCCATAAGAACAGTATGGGGGAAACCAGCCCCAGGATTCAATTATCTCCACCTGGCCTTACCCTTGACACATGGGGATTATTACAATTCAAGGTGAGATTTGGGTGGGGACACAGCCAAACCATATCAATTCCTGTATTCAAATTTCCTCTTCTTACAGGGATACCTGTCTTTTTTGGATTAGGGCTCACCCCAATGACTTCATTCAAACTGAGCTACCTCTATCTTCTTCCCCGCCTAAAAAAGCCACCTTGCTCAGCTGAGGGACTAGAACACGTAAGTACAACCTTGTTATTGACTGTTTCTTATCAGAACTGAGAATGTTATTATCATTCAATTATTAGATCTCAAACAAAAAACAAAGAACACAGAGTGAGAGAAAAACAATTTTTTAAAAGAACAAATTTGGTTTGTGACTTTAGCTAGTATTCCCAGCTTCATTTTTCTTACTATTTATTAGCCAAATAGGCCTGCCCAGGATTTAAAGTCGAAGATGAGAGGGAAAATTACCATGCACTCTTCTCTTATGACTTTCAATATTTTAAAAAGAGCTTAAAGACCTTTTATTTTATACATTTGCCAGTAATTGTCTTTATGGTTTTATTGGTACTAATTTCATGCAGCTCATTTAGAATGTCAAGCCACATATGCAACATGATAATAAAGTTATTATTACTTCATAGAGATATAATTATAAGTAATTTTGATTCTCTCATTTTCGTCCTCTCACTTTCTCCTCGTTCCTGCCCACGTTTTATAAGAATGAAGATGAGTTTGCTGACCTTTTGCTAAAGAACATTTAGTATAAGAAGGTGATGATTTCATCCTGATTGAGGCCTGTGAAACTTTTATTTTCTAGCTCCATTAACTTTTTCAGAGTAAGTCTGGTTATTATATTACTGCATTACAAATAAACTTCTAAATTCGGAGAAAAATACAAATGCCACAAAACATTAAATAACTCCGGTAATATGAGACCCCTTTTGGCCAATGAACCAAGTTTCAATAAAATGTTTGTTGCCTTGATTAACAATATACTAGAAAAGATATTATTTAAAAGAAAAGAAAAAAGGGATAAGCGAATTAAAATTTCTCATTATTTGGTAAAGATCTGATGACATACACCATTAAATATAATAATATAAAGTTTCTTAGTATTAGGAAAGCAATGTAAAATATATAGTAAATGTAATCTCTACCACTGACGTAATTTGCATATTTCTACAGGGGTCATTGGCCATAGTTTTGAAGGGCTTTCTGAAACTATTAATTTCTACATAAGAGAGCACCTTAGCTGGTCCAAGGTAGGGATAAGGCATCACTTTGGCAAATATTTTAATTCCAAAAGTAAAGGAAAAAAGGCAAATAGAAGTGGAAGTTTCTATTTCCATACTTTGTTCTGGGAAGGGGCCAGAATAACACCCACTTCTGGTTGGAGAGATTTGAACCTGAAATCTTAAAAGCAGGAGAGGACCACTCATTTCAAAGATTGAGCTATGAGGGAATGAACTGGAGTAAGCAGAATGTACCTTTAGTGCTGACCATGCCTTTGTTCTGGAAAAGACACAGGTATAGAACACTGAGTTATGACTATACAAAACAAATAACAGATTGTACAGTGGAAAGTTTGAGGAGCTGGGGGTTTGAGGAGCTGGGGCTTTGAGGAACTAAGTTGCCCTACAAGAGATGATCTATGTAGTAGGCAAGGGTTGCATCACCAAGCACAGACGTCTAATTGGACAAATAGTGATTGCCAACCATTGCTTGTTCTTGTAGGCAACTATTTGTTTTATTCAAGCTGTCTGCTCAGGTAAGCAGAGCCCGAGAGCATAAAGAAGGTGGAAGATCTTTGAAAAGGAGCTGGACTAGCTTGACAGAGCCCAATCTGGACTGTCCAGCAGAAGTCTAACACATGGCATTATGTAAAAATGAAATTCACAGATGCTAAGAAATGCCTCAATTAAAGGGCCTATCCTTCATTTGTGTAATTCAGAAGGAGAAGATATGAGGGAGAGCTTTAGTAACAGGCCTTGGGAGGGAACGGTTAAAACCACACCCTTGGAAAGCAAGATCTGAAGGGATTGGACATTCGCATTGTCAATCACTCTGGAGAGACTGACAATGAGATTTGGAGGAGGGAACTAAAGTGGAAAGAGAGAAGCCCTTTCCCTCTCTTGATGTTGTTTTCTTTAATTTCCTTTTTTTTGTTTGTTTGGTTGGTTGGTTTTGATTTTGGTTTATTTGTTGTTGTTGTTTGTTTTTTTGTTTTTTGTTTTAGAGACAAGGTCTCACTCTGTCTCCCAGGCTGGAGCACAGTGAAGCAATCTTGGCTCACTGCAAACTCCAAATCCTAGACTCAAGTAATCCTCCTGCCTCAGCCTCCTGAGTAGCTAGGGCCACAGGCACGTGCCACCACATCCTGCTATACTGTTTTCTGGAGATGGGCTCTTGTTATACTGCCCAGGCTGGTCTCGAACTCCTGTCCTCTAGTGAATCCCCCACCTTGGCCGCAGGGTAGCTGGGCCTATAGACATGAGCCACTGCACCAGGCTAAATGTTGTTTTCTTAGGCCTGGACCCAAAGAATCTATCTCAAGAGGTAGACATAAGTGGAGAGAAAATATGCCTCTGAAACATGGAAACAGGAGGACGCTGGCAAAAGAGACCCTGTGGTCAAGTGGGGGCTACCATGACACAGCTGAGCAGAGCAGCAGCTTCCGAAGGGAGTGGCTGAACTGACCTTCACCTTTGAGGAAACCAGCACTAGTGGTCAATGGGAAGTTGGCCTCAGGGTTGCCCTTCCTGTGGGCCATTTTGGAGCTCAGACTGTAGAGAATGGCTGGAAGTCCAGGTGGTAAAGAGCAGGGCCTTCTGAGACTAGCACAGAGGGCAGTGGTACAACAGCAGCAACCCAGGGGCCAACTTAGACACTTGGGATAGAAGCTTGGCTCATGGCAATAGTGCGGGCCTCACCCCAGGAGAGCTCGAGGTCAGCTCTCTGAAGCGGAATGGAGGGCCAGACAGTGCCCAGGGTAGCATCGTAAGTTCATGGAGACACCGTCCTGGAAAGGTATTAGATAATGTAGGTAACCCTGAAGAATCCAGGAGGGAGGGCATTCACCTACTACAGCTTGCCAGACAAAGACAGCCGACTTTGAATTTGACTGCTAAATGTAACATCATTTGTATTCCCCAAGCTGGTGAAACCTACGAGATGTAGGCATTACACTTAAAATAAATAACTCCAATGAAGCCAGAAATTAGGTTCATTTTAATTTCATAGATAGAAAATTGAAAGACTGTGAGATTTCCTCAAACTAAAAAAGGGTAATACCCCAAATTAGAACTCAAAGCCTGTAGCATCCACAGCTATGCTAAGACACTAGCTGCAATGTTGTCTCAGAGGATGAACACACAGCAGGTACATTAAATCAAATTGTGAAAGCATAGTGATCAGCGTCAATTTAGATTCTATGAATGAGCCCCTATATTTTATCATGCCTTTCTGTCAGCGTTTATTATTTGTTAAGGGGTTTAAATCTACAATAGAAAAATATTTCTGTGTAATCCAGTAACACACAATGGCTAACCATAGCTGAATTTTATAAACTATGATTTGTCAAATAATTCATGCTGTTTCCCAAACACAAGAGCCTGCATTATTCTGACAGCAAGAAAAGAGTTTTCCTATTCCCTATAATTTTCTATCGAACCTACAGACTATCTGCTTTACCTGAATTCTTAGAGGGTTAGGAAATTAAGCCTAAAAACCACTTTGTGATAAGAAATGTAAAGTCTTACAGCTAAAGGGCTGAAAACATCATTTCTCTGGACTTCAAATAATACCACATATACACCAGCTCAGGCTGAGCAAAGCACACTGCACTCTTTAGACATGTCTAGGGAAGGAACTTATACAGGGAAGAAAAGTAGCCATCGATCAAACTAACAATTATTGTGCAGCAAGCTCTGTTCTAAATCTTCTAAATTTACATTAGTAAATCTACCAAAATTACACATAGTAGCTTAGTTAGCTCCCCCAAAAATAAGACTGTTAGTGTTTTCATGAGGGCTAAGGTCTTTGTCTAAGATCATGTAGCAGAATAGTAAGTTGGCATTTAAAACAGATATATCTAACGTTAATCCAATGTTCATTGTATAATATCAGGCTGCTTCTATTGGTAACCTTTCTGGTATTTAACCACTGTTTCTATCAGGAAATTGGTATTCTATTCTAATCTGAATCTCATTCATTGCCACTTAAGCCTGTTTACTTAAAATCTGTTCTTGTAAAGTTTCAAAACAGCTGGTCACTGTCCTTGGTTTAACAGCTCCTGCACATACAGTACTCAAAGATAATTAAATCCCCTATCGGCAATTTCTTCTTTTGGCTGAATAAGCCCTTTTCAGTGTTTCTTTAAAAAAATTTCTGTGCCTTTAAATATCTTGCAGCATCACCATAGCACGTTTACTTCTACAGCTGCAATACGAGCACATGATTTTCTTATAGTCATTTATAACTACAAGGACCATTCCTACCCATCCCCATCATGCTCTTCTACCATCTTCTATTTACTGCTTAAGCAGCTTGGTTCTCCCATTGAGTATTTTTGTCCTCATCGAGCTTCATTATATTTGCTGTGATGGTTTTCTCCAATTTGCCAAGAAGCTGCTTCTATTTCTAAGGAGCATTGCAGAGCACTTGCATTCCCGGTCAACTCCTTTGCCTGTTCTATTTCATTCTATGTTCTTACTCGATAAGCACCTGGAATGGGCTGAATTACTACCCCCAAATTCATATATTGAAGTCCTATCTCCTTGTACCTGACTTTATTTGAAGATGGGGTCTTTAAAGAGGTAACAAGATTAAATGAGGTCATTGGGGTGGGCCCTGATCCAATGACTGGTGTCCTTTTGAGAAGAGGAGGTTAGGACACAGACACACACACAGAAGGTAAGACCATAGATATATAGAAGATGGACATTTACAAGGAGAGAGACCTCAAAAGAAACCAACCCTGCTGACACCCTGATTTCAGACCTCCAGTCTCCAGAACTTGGAGAAAATAAGTTTTTGTTTATTAAGCCACCCAGTCTGTGATACTTTTTTGTTGTTGTTTTATGAGAGGGAGTCTCACTCTGTCACCCAGGTTCAAGCGATTCTTCTGCCTCAGTCTCCCGAGTAGCTGGGACTACAGGCACATGCCACCATGCCCGGCTTATTTTTTTGTATTTTTAGTAGAGATGGGGTTTCATTGTGTTAGCCAGGACAGTCTTGATCTCCTGAACTTGTGATCCGCCCACCACATCTGTGATACTTCCTATGGCAGCCCTATCAAACTAATACAGCACCCTCAAATGTGTCTCATTTCCCTAACAATCATTAATTATGTAAAGAACTCCACAGATACCAACATCATGTACCCCTCATATTGAAAAGGGTACATTACTTCCATGGTATTGATGCCAAAAATGCCTAAACTCAATCCGTCCATGAGTAGGTATCAGATAATCCCAAATTGTGAGGTATTCTACAACACAACAGATCAGTACTCTCAAAGTGTCAAGGTCAAGAAAGCAAGGCAAGTCCAAGTATTGCCACAGATGGCAGGAGTCTAAGGAAACATGAAAACTAAATGCAATGTGGGATCCTGGATTCGATCCTGGAACAGACAAAGGACCTTTATGAGCCCTGGTGAAATCTACACAAAGTTTATACTTTAGTTAACAGCATTGTACCAATGTAGATTTCTTAGTTTTAATAAAGGTCCTATAATTATGCAAGATGTGAAATATTAGCGAAAGCTAAGTAAAGGGTATACAAAAAATCTCACTTTTTTCTTTGCAATATTTTTGTAATTCTAAATTTATTTCAAAATTAAAATAATATATCATAATATAAATAATGCATTATAAAAGTAATACATACTATGAATAATAATATAAAAATCAAATAATAAATGAACTAATAAAACACCACCAGTGGAGAAAAATCACATATTTTCATCATTGTGAAGTATTCCCTGAAATAAACTCTATATTAAAAAAGGAAGGGAGAACGAAGCTAACCTTCATTGAGATCTACTGATACTGAGTATTTGACAGGTATTATCTTATTTAATCCCCACAACAGCACTGTCACTTATAAAATGTGACATCTGATGAAACAGAAGCTCAAACATATTTCAGTGATTCATCCAAGGTCACACAACAAGTGATAGACTGGAATTCAGACCCAGCTCCATTTAATTCCAGTGCACCATGTTTGTTCTCCTGGTTAAGTATGAATTTATATGTCCCCACCAACTATACTTTCACCTAAGTATATCCATTCTAACTGTGGATTTCATGCTTAGCCGAATATTGGAATCACCTGGGAAGCTTTAAAAATTCCTGAGGCTCAAATCCTACCCCTAATTCTGCTGTAATAATTTCAGGATTTGATTGAACCTCAGAATTTTTACATTATCCCCAGATATTTCATATGTGTAGAGAACAACAACTCTACTAGTTTATCAATGTTAATGTTATACAGAACAGAACTAAAACCTTTGCAAAAGACAGGCAGTCCTATTTATCATTTATTCAGGAGTAAGCATGTATCATCAAAATCAATTAAATTCAACTTGTGCAACATATTATTTAAGGAAACAAGCAAAAGAAATTCTTTAAAAGACACATGGAGAACAGGGGCCAACTTCAGAAGAACTCTTATCAGCTAACTGCATAGAGCACCAGGAACATAGAAGCAGTTGACTCCAGAGATAAATCTCAAAACCTTCCAATAAAGAGAAGAAAGCAGCAATCACTTTACTAAAAAAAAGTCAAATGACTTACTGTCTCGGATTTTAATTTCCTCTGGTCCCTTTAAAATGGCAAAGGGAAACCATCAAGCTATGTAAGACGCTAATTGAAAATAAACATTTTCCTACTTTTGAGTGGAATTAAAGCTGGGAAAAACTGAATTGCTTCAAGGTGAGGAATGAAACAGAAAGAAACATCAAAAAAGCTGCAATGAGAGTATTTGGAAACCATTCTGTTTGCTGAATTGTCAGCCATGCAAGCACTTATAGACAATTACAACCTTAGAAAACAAATAAAAAGTGTGTAAGTAGGCACTTTGATGCTTCTTCCTAATTATAGGGTTTACGAGCTGGATTCAAAAAACACAAATAGAGGCAGTGCGAACAATAGTAACCCTGAAATGAGGTTATGAAGCTTATTAGCTTTACATAATTACACAGCTGTGACAGGTTGAAGAGACCCCTGCCTGAAGCACATTTCCTCCCCTCTTTACTACTGGGTCTCACAGCAAGGTTGCCATTTTTTTTTTAATTTTACCCTTTTTAAAAATATAATTTAGGTTGAATCACGAACTAACCAATATTTGACCTACACAAGTGGCTATTTCCTATTTTGGGTTTCCATATGAAGATCTCCTTCATCTCTCTTCGGGTTCTCGGAGGACACTGACTTGTTTTTCTCTATCCTTTGAAACATCCACAGCACCAAGCAGACGTGTGTGAATAACAGAGCATGCTCAGTAAGGGCTCATGCAATAAATGAAAGAAATTCACCTATAGGCAAAAGCTGTGTTTTCTAATATTTAACCTATTGAAAAGCCCTGGAAGCCACCATTTGTGATATGTATCTCTCCTCAAAAAATCATTCTGGTAATTGGCCTGGACACCAAATTGTACCTGCAATTCAGCTGACAGTCTGGGATTAGTAAAAAATGGTTATTTACTATCCTGCCTGAGGTGTCTGTGCAGGGCTATGGGAAGGAGTAGGGTTAGGGATCTCTCACTGTATTTGCACACACGTATACACATACACAGAGAAGATTTGTAATGAACTATTTTGCATATCCATGATTTAAAGATGCAAATATTGATTTTTCTTTTTTTTTTTTTTTTACAAATAAGAAAGGAAACTCAGGAAAATAAGAGCAATTTATAAGAACAACATGAAACTAATACTTAGTTGTCTAAAATTTTTAGTAATGAAGCCTGTGTATGAACTTCTTTGTTGCACTAACATTTTATCTTTGAAAAGCCAAATATGAACTTGGCAGATTTTCTCATATATGCCAAAGAGAGATTTCTTTAGGACATTTAATTCAAAAAAAAAAAAAAGAGCAGAGCTCTTCAAGGCTTTAGGCAGCAAACTGCAGGATATAATAATAAAAGCTCACATTTATTTAGTGTTTGCCATGCTTGCTGTGCTAGCACTGTAAACATTTTAGCTATCTAATCCTCACAATGATCTAAGAGGCTGGTACCATGCTTATTCCCATTTAACAGAGAAGAGGCTTCGACAAGTCATTTGCCTATAGTTTACATGCATATAGAAGGCAGAACGTGGGCTCTCACCCAGGTAGGTAGCCTCTCACTAGGGCTGGTACTCACACGTACCCCTCTCCTGATAAATAGATCATATCAGCCAACCACAACTTCTCTCTCTTTATCCCCCCAAAAATCTGCTACAATATTCATCCACAATAATATTCCAGAATTACACATCCCATTTGTACATTATTTTGATGTGTATAGTAGGTTGGTGGCACCTATCTTGAATATTGCTCAATGGAAAAAAAATGAGGGCCACCAATCTTATATACCAGCATGAATTATGTTTATTTTATTATGTGATCAATGGATTGAATGTTTATGTCCTCTCCAAATTCATATGTTAAGTCCTAATGTGCAATGTAATGGTATTTGAAGATAATTAGGTCATGAGGGCAGATCCATCATGAATGGGACCAGTGCCCTTATAAAAGAGACTGGAGAAAACTCCCTCACCCCTTTTGCCATATAAGGACACAGAAAAAGTCACCATCTATGAACCATGAAGTGGGCTGTTAGCAGACACTGAGTCTGTCAGAACCTCCATGTTGGACTTCCCAGCCTCCCAAACTGTGAGAAATAAATGTCTATCATTTGTATGCTATCCAGTTGATGGTATTTTGTTACAGCAACTCAAAGGGACTAAGATGTCACTTCAGTGTTTATTGTAAGTTCATTATGTAAAAGGATGTTTGTCAAAAACAAATGGTGGGCCCATGTAATGTATATAATATTTCTAAATGAAATACTAGCAAATGACATCAGGCTTTATAATCTTTTAAATTTATGTAATTGTGTTTTGTGTTTGGTAACTTATTCATTGAAATCATTTACAGGTATCATTTACAGGTATAATGATTCAACAGGAATTGGCTGGACTTAATAAAAGTGAATATGAATAAAGACATATTCATTTTGATTGGAAATATTCCATGGTTCTAGAATTCGTTTGTCTTGTGATGTCAACTGTGGGAAAAAAACTTATCTCTAATAAATATGGTCATTGTAATTGGATTTCATATTACTGAACTAGCTAGAGAAAGATGATGCTTTATGGGAAACATACACTTGTAATATGAATATGAATAGTCCCTTAGGTAGTTTTGAATCCAGTCTTTATGAAGTGTAAAATTGGAATAACGGGCTTAGAATATTTAATGCATGTGGATAATTTGGATTGTTGCTGCCAAGATACAATGGCATGTTTGGGGAATGAAACAAGTTGAAAACGCACAGGTCATGTTATGTAGTTATGTAGAATATGGCAGTGACCTCATAATTGACCTTACTTCCATGTTCGTCACCCCTTCTAGTCTATTTTCAACACAGTAGCCAGACTGATCCCTCTAAAACCTACGTTAGAGGAGTTACTCTCCTGAAGTGTACCATCACAGGCAGAATAAGACAGAAATCCTTACAGCGGCCAACAAAGTATAGCCTCCATTCTGCTCCAGCCACACTGGCCTCCTGGCTGGTTCTCAAACTTGTGGGGCGGGCTCCTTCCACAGAGACTCTGCACCTACTCTTCCTTCTGCTTGGAATACTCTTCCTGAAGAAATCCAAATGGCTAGCACTCATTTTTTCCAGGTACCCAAATGTCACCTCTTCAGAGGTCTTGACTGTCCACCCCATCTCAGTCACCTTCACTCCACCAGACCCCAGCACACTCTCCAGCCAATCTACTCACTTCATTATTTTTCACCATGCTTGTTACTACCTGACAGCATCTACCTTTATTTTTTCATTTTCTGTCTTCTCTACTAAAAAATAAGATTACCAAGGAAAGAAACTTTTTTGCACCCAAGACCCAAGACCCAGAACAGTGCTAAGCACATCATGGGAATTATCTAAATAAGTTTGGAATGAATGCATGAATCTGAGTAATTGAGTGAAAGCTCATGAATGAATGGGCATTTTGATTTAAAGTAAAATACCCGAATTAGAATGAAGAGGGGACCCTCATTCTTAAGGAGAAAAGAGTTTGTAGTTTCATGGATTTTGTCTGGATGACTACTTTCCGAAAACCTGGAAAACCTTGGTAGAAATGTATGAGCTCCTGAAAAATAAGAAAAAAACGAAAGACTTTTGCATGTGTTCTATTCCCCATTGATGATTTTAATTTAAATTATATATTTATTTCATTTTAGAACTCTTACCATAAAATATTTAGGCTTCCTTTAATGTCCATATTTAAAAGTACATTACTTGTGATGTTTTGATAGTATTACATAAGCTAGGTGGTAGGACTTGATGCTTAAGAAAGCAAGTCAAAAGGAGAAAACTTATTTTAAAAGTAAAAGATAAATGGGAGAATCTATTTTTTATTATTGCCTTTGGCTAATTTCTTGATTCCTTCCTATCCAGTGCTTGGTTACCTTGCATTTAATTCCACAAGTATACACATACCTCATTTACAGGAGAAGAGTGGGGAATGATGGGTGAATAGGTGCATTCCTACAAACAGGAGCTCTAACAGAATTAGTTCTAATGCAATTCGCATGACATGAAGTCATCAAATTATCATGCCCATGGAGACGTATCACACAGTGGCAATTGCTCATTCAACCTTCTCAAAATCTCTTGAAATTCTGATACACCTTCTGCAATATTTCTTCCAGACACCATTCTTAACTGTTGAACACCCTGCCCAGTCTGTAGTGAAACATATGTGCCATGCCTACCGTCAAGGATCTTCTACCAAGTCCTAGTTTCCTGATAAATATTGTCCTCTATTTTCTAGAACATCATTTGGAGAACTCTGAAGCTGCTATAAAACTCACATTGCAACATCAAAAGGATTCTCCTGTTTTTCAGAACTGTTCACCAAAATATAAAATATATGACAAAGAGAGAGGCCACTGAAGACCAAACTACACGTGTTGCAGAATCCACTCAACTCAGAATAGCTCAGTGGCTCACTGCCTGAGAGTTTGCAATGCGCTGTGCTAAGCAGTCTGGCCAGGACAGACTGCCATCGCTCTTACTGGCTGAGAGTGCATGACAAAAAGTATATCTTAACACTGTACTGTAATTTTGTTTTAATTACAAAAAGACTTCTAAGATAAATAGTGTTAAAATGAATCAGTGTTATTCAGGGAAGCATGAAACGTGCAATATATTCAGAAGGAGGTGATAATTATTTCATGAATGATAAAACAAATTATGTAAAGATATGAAAAAGCTGAATTGTGGAGAAAATGAGCCAAGGCATGAAAACATGCATTCTTTCAATAAACATTTACTTATCTATGTGCCAAATATCTAAATTTATAAACTGGACATGTAAAGATGAAAAGACAGTGTTCTTGACCTCAAAGAGCTCACCATGTAGCATGGAAAATAGATATGCAAACAAACAATATGTGTACTGTTTTACCAGAGTCGTTTTCAAAATACTATGGAAATATGGAGATGGAAGGCATTGAATTCTTCGTGGTAAGTTAGGAACAGCTTTACTAGTGATTACTAAGATAGAACCTCAGAGATGAAGGCAGGTCATTGGGCAAATCAAGCACATGGGGCCTCTAGGCAAGAAGCAACACCATAAGCCAAGTTGAGAAGAAACATTCAGGTGACTAAATGTCATTTGAGTATTGCAGAGGTCAGATCATAAAAGACCTATGTACCATGCTCAGGAGGAGCTTGGTTTTTACACTGAGTAAAATGAAAGTTATCGAAATATTCTAAGTAAGTGAATATTATAATCAGATTTGCAAAGCAATTTCAGCCGATTGTAAAGGACTGCAGATCTTTTCCCTTCCCTGAAGATTTGGGGCATTGACAATAACTAAATTTCTCCACAGGAAGGAGGAAGTCATTAATGAATTGGTGACAAAACAATTTACGAATCTCTCTTCTTTTTGAACTATGGTACTAAAGAAATCCTATTTTTACAGTGAACCATACAAAGAGACTTTTTGTGCAACAGCCCAAACAAAGATATTTTAATAATTCAATGCTAAATATTGAATATTTATCATTTGTTAATATTGATGTTAACATTTGTTATTAGCTTTAATATGCAACTCTGATTTCTACCTGTAAGTAACCTCCAGAGGAAGCATCATAACTGGAGTCTAATATTGGTCAGGAACTCTCAATAAAGCATCACAGAGAGTAAATTATTTGTGGCTGCATTTTCATAAGAGTAAAAGAAAAACAAAGGTTCAACTGCGTGAAAGGTGGTAATGGAGTAGGAAAAAGGGTCAAACTGGAGCTAAGGAAACCATGGTTTAGAAGATATTCTCATTCACCAACCACATGAACTCAGCAAATGGTTCACACTTTCTTTATTTCACTCCATTCAGGCAATGTAAAAATAACTATACTATTCCTTGTCTATGCAGAAATGTTTCAGAACCAAATGAAATCATGCTTGTAAGTAAAATGCACCAAATATCCATTGATACAGCATTTCTGGTCTAGAGGTTGAGGAACTGCTCATCGTATCAATGTATGTAATAGAAGATGATGTAAAAAAGACAAACATGGGCACTATGATGAAACAGTTATAAACCTGATACTATTATATATTTGACCATCAATTATCAGCTATGTTTCAATATTTAAAATGTGTATTCGTTGCTCTAAAGTTAGATATTCCCCCAAGGATTGACCAAACTAGCAAAATAAGCTAAATGAATTTTTCAAATAAAAATTCCTCATCCACCAAGTCTAAGTGACATGTTATAGTACATTCAGCAAGTATATCATGAATCTGACAAAGAAACAGGACCACATAAAGGATGGGGGGAGAGTGAGGAAAATAAAGAGGAGGAGGATGCATAAGGATCTCCAGAAAAGCAGGTGTAACACAGAAGCCCTTCCAAACACAAACATTTGACTTTTTTTTTCTTCAAAGATGTGCCATAATCCCCTCATATAAACCCAGGTACTCATCAGGGACTCCCAGCACTCTTTCCCCCTGCCCAGTCAGAATGAAGCTGGTTAGAGCACAACGTGTCAGCACAGGCAGACACCAACTGAGTTGTTTGCTGCTGTTCACTGGAAAACTTAAGGAAAACCTGCAGCAGGAAGGGAAGCAGTCCAAAGGAAACCTAAGCTATGACTATGAGGTTGTACCCCAAACTTATATACAGGATTTTTATGAATGATAGCATAACTTCTTCATTATGGGGTTAAATTGTGTCCCCTCAAAAGACGTGTGGAAGCCCTATCCCTTAGTACTTGTGAATATGGCCTTATTTGGAAATAGAGTCTTTGCAGATGCAATCAATTTAAGATGAGATCATTGGAGTGGGCCCTAAAGCAAGACAACTGGTGTCCTCATAGGAAGAGGGAAATGCCATGTGGACACAGACACACGAGGAGAAGATGACCATGTATGATGGAGGCAGAGACTGGAGTGATGCACCCACAGCCAAAGAAGGCCAAAGACTACCAGCAAAACACCAGAAGCTAGAAGAGTCAAGGAAAGCTTCTCACTACAGGTTTTGGAGGAAGCATGGCCTATGACACCTTGACTTTGGACTTCTAGCCTCCAGAACTATAGATAATAAACTTTTGTTTTAGGCCGTCCAGTTTGTGGTACTTTGTTTTGGCAGCCCTAGAAAACAAAACAAATACACTCTTTTCTACAAATTTATCTGCTTACCTCTCTCTTTGTCTATCCATCCATCTACCTCCATTTATCTATCTATCATCAAAATATCATGTTAAGCAGAGCTTATGCCTTTGCAAATACCACACATCATAACCCATCTTTTCTCTGTCTAGGCTCAATCAGATACAAAATGGTCACATTTTCTCTTTTGTTTTGTTTTGTTTTGTTCTGTAAATGGCCATTCTATTTCCCCCCCTACACTTTTATGCAGCTTCAATATTAAGGTCTCTTCCCGCGACAGAGTCTTGAAGGATGGTTTCACATTAAAACGGAAAAGGAACTCATAATTAGTGATTTACATTTGTTGACTAATTACATTTTAACTGAAAAGCATTCACACTAAATTGTTACAACTGAATATTTTTATGATCTTTTCCTTGCCTCTATAATTACAGAATGAAAGGCTTTTCTCCGCAATAAAGGCATTTTAGGCATCCGCCTATTCAATTGACACTGGGAAAAAAGTCTGACTTAGAATCTGTGAAAAGCCTCAAGACAGTTAATCAATCAAGAAGGCATTTATCGGGGCATTTCATGCCCCTGGTGCTGAGCTTTAGACTTCCAAAGATGCAGACATAGGTCAGATCCCTCCTGCCTTGAAAGGACAGCCAGTTGGCTGGGAAGGGTTTGATCTTGAGGAAGCTAAGGCCAGCAGGTTTCTGAAGTGTGGAATGACTCAGTGAAGCCTGGAGTCAGAGCCGAGAAGCAAGAACCTGGCACAAAACAGAGAGCGTGGCCCTGCTACCGCCTGGTAGAGCTCAAACAGCTTGTTTTCTTGTTTTTGCACACTGTTACTGCTGGCCTCCTCTCTTCCAACATTTCCTCTCCAGCTCAGTATTTGCAGCACCTGGGACATGGCCAGTTACAAGGCATGGTGGTTGATTGAAGCATTAAACCATTTGCATCTCTTATAGCACCTACCAGGTTATAGGCAGAAAAGGAAGAAAGAGGAGGTCAGATTGCTGAGCTACCACTTAAGGAGACAGGGACTTATCTTGCTTCCCTGCTTGAAGCCAAAAATGCCATTTCCAGGCTTTGGATTGCAACTCATCCAAAGACAAAGCTCAAACTCATTGAGCAAGACAGAAGGCACAATTTAACCTATATCATATATACAGTCAATCCTCAATTTGCAGATTTTGTATCTGCAAAATCGCCTACTTGCTAAAATTTGTTCATAATGCCAAAGTCAATATTCAGAGAACTGTTGCGGTCATTCATACTGCATGTTCAATGTGGCAAATAATTTGAGCTGTTCCCAACGGAGGTGGAACAAGGCTACTCTCCACCCTTGTTTCAGCTCTCATGCTGCAAGCAAGTGTTCTTTTCATGGTCTATGTAGTGCCATGTGTTTTGCATTTCTGTGCTTTTTGTTGGTGATCTCACTATCTAAAGTGGTCTAAAGCACCACGCTGACAGGTTGCCTGGTAGTGCTAAGCACAGGAAGGCTGGGATGTGCCTTATGAAGAAATACATGTGTCAGATGAGTTTTGTTCAGACATGAGTTATAACGTCATGGCAGTGTTAATGAATTAACAATACATTTGTGAATAAACACAAGTGGAAATGTCCATGTATGTTATTCAGCAGAAACACACATAAAACAAGGATATGTAACGATTCATTGATGAAAGTACTGTGACTGGAGGCTTGTAGGAACCTAAACCTGTATTTCCTCTAAAAGCAAGTAGTACTCACTAATTCAGCTTTCACAGCAACTTTATAGAACATAGTTACCATGAATAATGTAGACTATTATGTGTGTGTGCGTGAAATTGGCTATACACATACATATATATAACTATATAGGTATAAATGTTTACATATATACATGTATATATATGTGTGTGTATATATGTACACACACACACACACACACACACACACACACATATATGCGCTATTGTTTTTCACCATGCTGGGCCCTGTATAGATAATGGTAACCAAAACAGATCTGGCTGTACCTCTCATAGACATCCAAGTCTAGTGAAGAAGTAAAAGATTAATTAGCAAACCCCTACGCGGTGCTACATTGACAGCAACATTCTCTAATCAGCTTAATCAGTACTAAAACTTGATGTTTTTATCATCGTTGTTTAATTCCTCTCTCTTTCTCAGCTGGCTATGAAGAAGAGTAGGGCAAGGAAGAAGAGTGTTGCATTAGAATGTAAGCTCATGAGGGCAAGAATCTTTGTTTTGCTCTAAACCTCCAGCTCCTTGCACAGGTACCTTGTACATAGCATTTGGTAAATAAATCGATTTATTGGTTCACTAAACACACCAACAGCTGTACCTCCAAGAAAAAAGAAGAGAAGCAAACCGCAAAATAAAATTCCAAAGCATGTCCACTTATCCGATAATAATTCTTCCAATGTCCCTTGCTAAGAATTTCTGAACGTGTGCTGGCAGCATAAAAGTTACCCCATGCTGGCTGGGCACAGGGGCTCATGTCTGTAATCCCAGCACTTTGGGAGGCAGAGGCGGGAGGATCATGAGGTCTGGAGATCGAGACCATCCTGGCTAACATGGTGAAACCCCGTCTCAAAAAAAATACAAAAAATTAGCTGGGTGTGGTGGCAGGCACCTGTAGTCCCAGCTACTTGGGAGGCTAAGGCAAGAGAATGGCGTGAACCCGAGAGGCAGAGCTTGCAGTGAGCCGAGATCACGCCACTGCACTCCAGCCTGGGCGATAGAGTGAGACTCTGTCTCAAAAAAAAAAAAAAAAAAATTACCCCATGCCTCTGCTGATAAGCAAGCAGGCAAGCCCTTGAAGGATCAGTGGAAACTGGTGAAAGAGCTTTCAAAAAAAAATAATAATAATAATACACTTACCTAGTTTACAGTTCTAAAAAGGATTCTTCTTTGTAACTACCTAATACCTTTATGTTCTCCAATCAATTTACTGAGTTCAGTTGTTCAGTAAATTTGGCCTGAACAACCAGCAAACAAAAATGCTTTCAGCATTCCAGAGATGATCAATAATAGCAAATGCCATTAAATACAAAAGTATCCATAGGTTGTTTTTGTTGTTGCTTTTAATCCCAACCCTATGCTTAGTGATTGCAAAATTTATACCATTCCAGGTATGAATCTTAGTATTAGACTAATGGGATATTACCCATTCCAAGTCTGCCAGTAATTAAGACACTTAAAACGCAAAATATTTTTTTCAATTGACTGCAAATATATTTTAATGCATGCATCCCAAGATATTGGCAACACCAACTGGATGAGAAGAGGCAGTTTGGCCAGTTGCCATTTTGCCACTAACTAAAAAAGCTAAGGACTGCTCTGAAAATCTCCTAAATAAAAAAGCAATCTAGTTTCTGGCAAGGAGATCAGCAATGGCCATTTCATATAAATGAATCTGTCATGATTTCATTTGTGCACAAGCTCGATCATCCAAAATAGCAGAAACAGCAGGCTGTGGTGTGGCTTTTCTTTATCTGTTTTTGATAGACTTCTTCTCCTTTTCCTGCCCCAAATGATGACTGCCACCGATGAAAAACAGTTCTGTGAAATTGCAAGAAAATTATCCTCAGTTTTAATAGTCAACTAACTTACCGAAGAGAAATTGTACCTCTTATTTTGTTAGTGCTTTACAGATTCCGAACACAAGATCAAGTACAAATATGATCCCCCCTTTATATATCTTCATCAAAATAAGATAAGTGGAGTATGACAGGCTATAAAATACATTCTTTGCTTATTGGTATGGCCACCTGTTCCAGATCATTTTCAGGGCTGCCAGTAACAGAAGGAAGTGGCATAAATGAAACACGTCCCCCTTTTTTTCCCAGTAAGATTTTCTTGCAAGATCCACAGAGAACATCAGCCATTATTTTCTAAAGCCAATCAAAGGTCTTCTGTGCCAGTGTGCACATCTAGACAGCTATGCAAGCTGGTCTTATTTCCCCCATCTCCGGCTCTCCTAGTCATGAGGTGCCTAAGCTGCCTCATTAAGCAGAACCAGCAAAAACAGCATTCAGAATGGTGTGCCCTTCAATCCAAATAAAAAAGAGCACTTTATTTTTTTTTTCTTCCAAAGGCAATGAAAATGGTCATAGCTTAGCAAGAAGATAACGGAAGCGCATCACTGGGCTGTGAGAGGCTTTAGAGTTGTACTACGCTGTGTCCCTTTTATCAACACGACTTGGGGCTCCTCATGGATTCCTGCGATTTCACCAGCAAAGGAGTAAGATGACTCTACCTCCCTCCCTCTCCTCATAGATTCCCACCCCCTTGTACAGAACATCATGTTCCCAGACAACTTCCCTCAGGAACTGTAATTTTCTGATTAATGTTACACTGTGAGAAGATTCAAAATGGTTGAACAGGTCACCCCATTCCCTAAAGAACCATAACTGCAAGGCAGTAATGTCCAAGCATGCGTTTTCTCGGTTATGTGTCAAATATCCTATTTTTAATGCTACATTTCCGAGTAATTAATATAACTATAGGAGCTAAGTAAGAAAAATAAAACACGTTGAATTATTTTTAAATGATCTCATTTTTTTGAAGGGGGGTTTAATTTCTTGCTCAAATATCAAGAGTTCTGAGAAAGGCTCCATCCTTTCTTATAAAATATGCCACTTTTGACTCTGAAATAGTCAATTTTGTACAAAATGAAAAAAGCCCATATTTATTCAGCAAGATGTCACACTATGTTTAGAAAGAGTATTAGAACATGAATCAAGGCTGGGAGTGGTGGCTTACACCTGTAATCCCAGCACTTTGGGAGGCCAAGGTGGGCATATCACCTGAGGTCAGGAGTTCCAAACCAGCCTGGCCAACATGGTAAAACTCTGTCTCTACTAAAAATACAGAATTAGCCAGGTATGGTGGCAGGCGCCTGTAATCCCAGCTACTCAGGAGGCTGAGGCAGGAGAATCACTTGAACCCAGGAGGCAGAAGTTGCAGTGAGCCGAGATCACACCACTGCACTCCAGCCTGGGTAACAAGAGCAAAACTCTGTCACAAAAAAAGAAAGAAAGAAAAATGAATCAAGAAATTTGGGTTGAAGTTGATAGCACACAAACCTAGCTAATATTTAGCTTTGGGTAAATATACCTCTTTGGACCTCATATTTTGCATATACAAATTAACAGGTCAGACTAATGATATTAAGAACCTTTCAAACTCTAAAATTCAATTGTTCTAATTGGCTGAGGAATAATATGAATAAAATCATTTCTTAATTGCTTTATTTAACACTTAGTTAATCACAGTGGAATGAATTTTCTCTCTGAAGGCCTGGCCTAGGTGAATTTTTTATTCTTTTAAAATAGATCTCCTTAATACACACTATCAAAATACCCTATTTCTTAAAGGCATCACTAACCAAGGCCATTAGTTGAGAACTTAAGAACTGTAACAAAGTCAGCAAAACTCACCATGTGGGTTTAAAAGAACATTGAAAAGCTTTCTCTCATTTTTGACTTTGCCATTTCTGAAAGGAATTTGGCTATTGCCCAGTTTAATTTATGTAGCACTTTGTTGCTTGTGTTTAACATAATTGCAAACATGAAATGCATTCAGAATTGAAACCTAAGCACTAACAATCTATTTTTCATCTCACCAAAAACTATAGGAAGAAAGGAATTCTATCACGGATTTTGAGGTCAAATGCTAAATAGCAGCAGTAATCAAAGGTATTTACAGGACAATTATGTTAGGTGTCATCAGGTTCTAGACTGATGATGTTTGTAAATTCAGAGATAGACTTAGATCCAAAACACAAATCATAATCATTATCACATGATAGGCATTCAAGCCTTAAATGTCCATCAAATATGTTTTTCTCACAACCGTAGCTATTATAAGTAAATTCAAGACGGAGCTGACAAGTAAAACAAAACATGTAGTGAATACCTGAATGCTGTTGAAATTGAATAGTGAAGACTTCTTCTAAAAATTGTTTTGCTGCAGTATCCTCTATAAATTATCAAGCTTAATATTTTGCAAAATTAATCATTTGAAAATTCTTAACTGATTTGCATTGATTTTCTATTTCTTCTACCCCCAATTTCTTTTCTGACCATACCTTTACTGAAATATCTTCATTCCAAAACTGTACTTGTTATTTTCTGCTCATTCTAAAGACAAAATAATTTGCTTTAGTCTGTTAAATGTTATGCTGTTTAATACCCATTCACTTTATTTGCAGATTATTTTAAGTGTTCAAGGTACTATTACTCACAAACTTAAACAGTCTATCTAATCAATGAATAATACTCATGGCAAGATGAAACATTATCAAGTCTGAAGCTGCTATCTCAAAATCCACTTAAAAGAACAATGTCATGTGATAATGAGAGTGAAATACAGAAAGCATCCCTTCAAAAAGGCAATTCAAGTAAGAGTGTGCTCACATAGCAGGTGTCTATGGTGCTTGATGGGCATGTTCTCAGGCCTGAAACAAAGGCAGTCCATTTTTACTCTTGGGAGTAGATAGAAAGTAAAAGAGGAAGAAGGGGATTTGGGAAAAAGTGGAAAGAAGGGACACCACACAAAGGTCTCTTTATATTGCATTCTTTCTTCTTTCTCTTACTTCAATTGTTCATTCAATAATTATTGATTACTCACTATGCCTAAGGTTTATATGTTTTTATACATATAAATGTATATATAATATACTGTATATGCAAACATGTATTCTAACATGGAAATACGTGGGTTTGAATGGAATTTATTTCCTTTAAAACCTTTTCATTTCAAATGGAGTTGCAGATGTTTCTACTGAGTGCCTACCAAGTACTGGAAGAAAGAGATCCAACACAAACCATTCAATACTTTCCTCACTGATCTTCTCTGTGGTTTTGACATTCTCTCAGGTGGAAATTATCTCTCTTCCAGCTTTATAACAGCACATACTCTTGATTCTTCTCTCAGCTCTCTGTCCACTGTGCCTGACAATTTCTACCCAAGAACCTTCTTAATCCATCTTGTTCTAATGGAGTAAGAATAAGACGGATCATGGCATCCAAATGGCAATGTTTCTCAGAATTATATCATCCCATCCTCTTTTCTTTACAAAAACTCTCCCTAGGATGTGTTCTCCTTCCCACCCTTGACTTAGAATCTTCATCTCTGATCTTGATCATCTTCCCGGGCCCCAAAGACAGTTTCAGTCCTCTGCTGGACTTCTCTTAGAAATACCAGGCACGGCCAGGCGCAGTGGCTCACACCTGTAATCCCGGCACTTTGGGAGGCCGAAGGCAGGCGGATCACAAGGTCAAGAGATCAAGACCATCCTGGCCAACATGGTGAAACCCCATCTCTACTAAAAATACAAAAATTAGCTGGGCGTGGTGGTACGTGCCTGTAGTCCCAGCTACTCGGGAGGCTGAGACAGGAGAATCGCTTGAACCCAGGAGGCAGAGGTTGCCGTGAGCCAAGATCGCAACATTTCACTCCAGCCTAGCTACAAAGAATCCATCTAAAAAAAAAAAGAAGGAAAGAAAAGAAAAGAAATACCAGGCATAGCACTTTCCTCTTTTTCCTAATCTGCTTCTCCTTCTAATGTCCTGTTTGTATCAAGTGCTTCCTCATTCCCCTGGTGACTCAACCCTGAAACTTCAAGTCATTATAGATTTCTTCACATCACTCACTCCCCTATTCATCTATCATTTAGTTCTGTTGTTCCTACCACCCTTTTATATTTCAGATCCATCTTCTGTCCATCCCTCATTGCCACTTCCTTTGTTCATGTCCTTATTATTTCTCATCTGAATGTCTGCAATATCTAACTAACTGCCTTGCCTTTAATCAGGTTTCCAGCCAATCTGTTCTCCAGCTTGATAATGGATGGTCTTTCTAAAACACAAATCTGAGTGTGCCACCCCTATCCTACAAGCCTATTTTGGTTCCCATGTTTTGCAAGATGAAGTCTTGGCTCAACACAGGAATTGGACCTTGTTCACTTCTTTGCCTCATCTAGTACTATTTCCCCAAAACCTCATTTGGCTCTACTCCCACCAAAATGTTTGTATTACCAGAATTTGCCATGTTATCTCACCCATCTCAGCCTTTGTAAATGTCTTTCCTTTGCTTAGGATGTTCTCCTCATTTCAGCCTATGTAAGCCCCAAAATATTTCCCGTGAGAACTCTCTGGCTCCTCCGTGTGGCTTCGTTGCTCTCTCTCCTTTGCAGCCACCTGTTCCCAGGTTGCCAGTGTGGGTCCTGGAGAAGCAGCTTCCTCGCTGGTCAAGATCACTCAGAAGCCATCATGATGGAATGGGGGACTGTGGAGGTGGCTGAGAGGTATTCTTTTCCTCTCCAAATAAAATGTTTGTCTTTTATTCATTAAATCCTAAAATTGATCTACATCTTCAATCTATAAATCATTTTAAATATGTATTCTAACTGTCCCAAAATAACTTGAACCGTAGGTGGTCTTCACTTGGTTGCTTTTCTCACCCAAATCCCACCAGTAATGGTTTGTGGGGCTGTGATGGTGAGGTCAAAGAACTTTAACCTGGAAATTTACCATCCTCATTCCTGGCTATGAGCTTCAGGGTTAACATATAATTTCAATCTGTGTAGCAAAGCATTCTCTCATTATTTTTAAAGATTTTTATTTAATCACTTCTAAAGTGTAGGGAATTTGGAAAATATACCTTCCCTAATGTAACTAGAGTTAGACACCATGATTGGCATTTAGATGTATTTGCTTCCAGTCTTGTTATTTATCTGTATTCCAATTTTGACAAAGTGATATTCTCCGCATAAGTGTTGTCTATTTAAAACAATGCTACTAGGTGTTTTCTGTATCATTAAATATCATATTTCAATATGGTTACATAATATTACATTGGATGCAACTGGAATAATTTGGCTAACAATAATTATGATTAACAAACCATATTTGTACACTACCCTATTACAGACATTTAATTTTTTTCAATGTTTCACTCTTGGGGATAGCACTACAACAAATACCCAAACAGTATATTAGAGTGGTGGTGTTGTTTTCATAATTTCTCACCAGGACAAAGTATTTTTTTTTAATTCATATCAGTTTGATAGATAATATAAGATATCTCATTATGGCTTTACTTCTTATTTCTTTGACTATCAGTGAGGCTATATGTGCTTGTTGTCAATTGTATTTCCTTGGAAAATTGCTTGTTCATTTCCCCTGCCTATTTTAATTACATAATTTGTATTTTTCCAATTGATTTATAAAAACTTCATTATTATATTATTATATAACATTATATCATGGATCTTAACCTTTTGATGTGTATTGTCTAAGTGTTCTACAGAGTTTGCCATTTGCTTTTCAACTTTGTGCATAGTGTTTTGATTCTTTTGTTTTATGGAAGCTGTAAATATTTATGTAGTCAAAACTATCATTCTTTTCATTGTTGTTCCTTTCACGATTTTATATATAGAACGTCTTTCTCCATACGAATGTGAGGAAAATATTAACTTTATAGTACTTTTATTATTTCTTTTTATTTTATTTAACTCTGTAATCCACCTGGCATTTATACTGGCATACTGCTTGAGGTAGGAATATAACTTTTTTCCCACTAAAATTTACTTCAGTCTCACTTATTGACTAAATCCTTCTTTTCGAGCTTGCTTTTGAGACCACGTTTCGTAAGATGTTTTATGTGGTGTAACAGATCTTTTTAGGGGCTTTCTGTTTGTAGCTCATTTCCAGGCCTTACTGATTTTGTGTCCTTAACTTAGTCAGTTCACTTCTTGGTGTCTAATTCCATTATCTGCAAAATAGATAGATCTGCTTGCAGACTGCTTTAAGATTAGAGATGATTCATATGAGATGCTTATCATAGCACCTGGAAAGTTAGAAGCACTTGATAAATAGAAGTTCCTATTTATTTATTGTATTGACTGATATCTTCTGCCAGCACCACAATGACAAACACATTTTGAAACTTAGCATACAACCAGACACATCAGCCGTGGGAACACTCTTGCATATTTACTTCCAACATAGGCCTCATTATCAACACTCTTCCCACCCAGGAGTCATAAGTTTAACAAATCTTTCAGCCCCTACCATGTGCAAGGTATTGTAGAGAATAAGAAGATAAATGAAAAATAGCAGCATTGTATAGAACTTCTGTAATCCCTGCTTGCTTCTGCTGTGTACAATATAAATGAAATATTTTTTATTCAGCCAAATATTCATTAACCCTTGCTATATGACTGGACACAGAGCTACTGGCTATCAGCATGGAGTAGCATACTACTATTTTGTCCAGGATTCTCATACAAATTTGATCCTGCACATGCCAGATATGGACAAATATCACACATTTGGGGAATTTGCTGAGATAATCTCCCTTCAATATCCAGCCAAATACATTCTCTTTCATGAAGTCTTCCCTAGTTTCTCCATTAGAGGTTATTACTGTTTACTCAGAGTCCCTTGGGTGTTTCTATTCATTTCTTTTCTTCTAATAACTCAAATGGCACATTCCTCTGGGCTCCCAGAACATTCGCACAATGTTCGATTACTGTATTTTCTTTCTTTCTTTTTTTTTTTTTTTTTTTGAGACCGAGTCTCACTCTGTCACCCAAGCTGGAGTGCAGTGGCACCATCTCGGCTCACTGCAACCTCCGCCTCCCGGATTCAAGCAGTTCTCCCTGCCTCAGCCTCCTGAGTAGCCAGGATTATAGGCCCCACCACCACGCCTGGCTAAATTTTGTATTTTTGGTAGAGACGGGGTTTCACTATGTTGGCCAGGCTAGTCTTGAACTCCTGACCTCAGGTGATCTGCCTGCCTTGGTCTCCCGAAGTGCTAGGATTACAGGCATGAGCTACCATGCCTGACCTGATTAGCATAGTTTTGTCTTGCTTCTGTGTTCATCTGTATGCCTACCTGTCACTCACCCCCATCTGACTATTTCAGGATCAGAGTTACAGCTTCTTTCTCGTTGTATTCCTGGCAAACACACTGCCTATTCGATAACAAGTACATGCAAATGATGCTCATCTTCTATTATCATGTATTATATGTTAGTTAAGTTAAGCTACCATGTTGTAGCTTATATTTTGCTACATATCTGTGCAATGTGCCCCAGTTTGGAGAATATTTTTCATTCATTTTTTGTGAGCCATTGCCACTGGACTCATATGTTACACTATACTAACACACCGTCTACTTTGAAATGTGAATATTGGGGGAGGGGAATGGATCATACTTTCCATTATCAGTATTAAAAATAATGCTGGCCAGGCGTGGTGGTTCACACTTGTAATCCCAGCACTTTGGGAGGCCAAGGGGGTGGATCACAAGGTCAAGAGATCGAGACCATCCTGGCCAACATGATGAAACCCCGTCTCTACTAAAAGTACAAAAATTAGCTGGGCGTGGTGGCGCACGCATGTAGTCCCAGCTACTCAGGAGGCTGAGGCAGGAGAATCGCTTGAACTTGGAGGCAGAGGTTGCAGTGAGCCAAGATCGTGCCACTGCACTCCAGCCTGGCAACAGAGCAAGACTCTGTCTCAAAATAATAATAATAATAATAATGCTAAAAATCCTGAATATTATCAATATGGAAGTTTGGAGTTGTAACCAAATCCTCCCCGAATCCTGAGCCTTGACATTTTATTTCACTTCTAAGATTCTTATTATTCCCATCACTTACTTAACAATCTTTTTCTATCCTGTTCTTTTAGCATTTCCCTTGTTATTTAACTTAAAATTATTCTCAAACGTTTCAAATATTCAAGTCTTATTTCCCCATCTATAATTGTAATGTAAATTCTTCACGGACAAGGACAATTTCATATTCTGCTTTATATGTCCCACGGCACCCCGCACAGTGCTTTGATCTTGCTAGGTTATCAAAATCTTTTCTACTGATTTAAATAATTAGCACTTCACTGAGGGACACATTTAAGAAAGTATCAATGTGAATACAACATATCTAACCAGGAGAACACCCATTGAGCCCCTAATATGTACCCAATATTAGGCATATCACACGGTCTTGACCATTTAATCATGACAACTCTATAAGGTAGATACTATTATTATCCCCATTTCACCAGTGAAAGAACCAAGACTTAGTAAAGTTAAACAGGAAGTGAACAGCTAAGCACAGATATGATCCCAGTCTATCCAAGAGCCAAGTTTAAGGTCTTAACCAATACATTGTACTGCCTGAAGAAGTATATAAGGATGTAAGAATCACTGACCACTGAAGAGATGAATTATGGTTTATATTTTGTAAGATCAAACTGATAGAAACTTTATAAACAGTTCTCCCCTTTTGAACTTAAAATTTCACAAAGAATAATTTAAGTTTCAACATTAACAGATTATTGCATTAAGTTTTAATATTAACAAATACATTCATTTCAAAGATATTCCCTGGATTTAAAGTCAAATCCAATAAAATGATATAACTTTTTATAAATCACTGCATTATAGGATGTTAATACAAATATCTAGAAGCTGAATTGTAGAATGACTACCAGGATGCAATGTCCATTAAAAACATAAAATTATATTCCAAATGTACAGTTGTATATGTATGTTGTCTACAAAAAAAAATGTTCAATAAAAGTTGATCGAATGGGTCATTATGGAAAGAGAACACAGGGGACTTCCTATACATTTTTGTCTGACACATATGAACTGCGTCAAATCAAAATCTCCTTAGAGTAACTTCTGACAGAAGATAAAATACCTGATACAAACCTCCATCTAACTTAAAGATCTGCATTCTCCCCGCCCCTATTTAAGCCACCCTGTGCTTCAATGAGTTGCCACTGTTGCTCTTTTGCATTTTACAATTCTTGTTACCTAAAAAGAACACTAACTGCATTTTTAGAAATCAAGCCATTCCAAGAAAAATTGAGAATAAATATAGCGCAATTCCTACCTTGCTGTTAGATCTGTCTAAGTTGAACAGTTCCCTGGTTGTGAAATGCAAATGATAGCTAAAACATTCTGCTAATTCCAAAGTTCCAATGCAAGACGAATACACACAGCACTTCAGTGTTCTAGTTTATAGCTAATGGATAGCACTGGTATTTTCACAGCCACGAAAACAAACCAAGTACTGTAATTATATGACACTAAGCAAAACCCACAAAAATAGGTAATGGTTGTACTCACTAGTATTTGAGAACAAAGAAATCGGTACCACTGAGCCTAAGAATTACAGTATAAGTCTTAGATTCTCCTCAAAGTGTTAGTTGAATGCTTTTATGTTGTTTTCATAATTAAGGAGCTGTCATAATTATCTGTGTGTGAGAGCAGAATAATGTCTGAATAAAAATATAAAACTGATTAGAAAATGCTGAGACTGTAACTAAACCAAACTAATCCAAAATGAATACAACAGTTTAAGTTCATTAGTATTCCAGATCCTTAAACAGTTGTGGTACCTAGCATAAAAAGATCACAAACTTCAAGGAAACTACATTAATCACACAGCTGAAAAGTGAAATAGAATAAAAAGCATTCTCCAAAGTCTCATTGGAAAAAGGTGAAAATTTTAAATTTTATTTCCTATTGTTCTAACTTTCCAAATCTCTGAATTTCCCTTTCTTGTGGGAGAGGGTAGGGGAGCAAATTGGCTCAGAACTCACCTCTGAAAGTTTATGAATTTGAATGACTCCCTACAAAGAAACCAAAGACCACACCAAAGGTACTTGCAAGGAAACGTAAACAATCCTCTGAAATCTACTGTTCTCACAAACCTGTCCCTTTTTGCACTGGCAGGTCTTTTGCACCAAGGGAAACAATCATTCGAAAGATTCTTGCTCTGCTATGCCATAGGCAATCTTTTTGCAAAAGAAGGGAATTTTATATCCGTACAAAAGGTAGAAAATATAGGACGTGCTTAATATTTAAGAAAAAGCGTTTGTAGCACTCTATCAAGAAAGATCATTATTCAATACCCATGTCAGATAGAAAGCTCCTGAATCTGATTTTATTCCATTCACTGATACTCCTTGTGTACCTATGAGAAATAAGACAGGGCGTTAGATGCATAAGATACAAAAATGAACAGATAAGGACCTTTCCTTCCAGGCCTTCCCATCAATCATGACCAAACATGGAAATATCATATTTCCATATGTAGCAATATATTCATTCTGTTCAACTTGCCACAAATTAACATTTGTTAATATTAAATAGGCTAATAAATGAAAAATTTACATGTTAGTATGAACTAAGTTCTCAAATATTTGTACAAATGATAGCATGTATGGACATAAAATATAGAACTAACTCTAAACTTGAGGAAAAGAAAAAATACACATGCAAACTTTGGCTACTCTGGTGATCCCCTGCTGTATTAGTCCGTTTTCCTGCTGCTGATAAACACATACACGAGACTGGGCAATTTACAAAAGAAAGAGGTTTAATTGGACTCACGGCTCCACTTGGCTGGGAAGGCCTCACAATCATGGGGGGAGACAAGGAGGAGAAAGTCACGTCTTACGTGGATGGCAGCAGGAAAAGGGAGAACTTGTGCAGAGAAACTCCCGTTTTTAAAATCATCACATTTCATGAGACTCATTCACTATCACCAGAACAATGCAGGAAAGACGCGCCCTCATAATTCAAGCACTTCCCACTGGGTTCCTCCCACTGTATTTTGGAACTGTGGGAGTTACAATTCAAGGTGAGATTTGGGTGGGGACACAGCCAAACCATATCACCTGCCCTTGTGTTTCTTTGGATTTCTAGCACAGAATTCTATTATCTGATCTAATTTCCCCCAGCTCACCACTGTCCTCTGATTTACTGTGGGTTAGTGTGAAGTTTTTGCTGTTTATAAGGTATTGGCCTTTTGCCAACTTCTTGACTTTTTGGCCCTATTTGATGCTCTACAACTCCCCAACTTTTCCTTCCAAACTTTCCTTCCTTTATTGGTCTACAAAATGTCTTTTATTCCTCTCCTGCCATGACTCTCACTCTAACATTTTCCCCTAATCCTTCATCACAATGGCAGGTGAGAGTCTGCGACAAAAGGTTCAGAAATATGTCAGATCACTCTTTAAAATGTTAAGTAATTTTGCTCACTGTCATCAGGTAGAGAGGAATATTCAGCCAGGTCTTTCCAGGATAGGAGCTGCCTCTTGAGAATACATTAGGCTCTTTAGGCAACTACCTTAACAACTTTGGATCATACAGTATTGCACTAAATTGTGTCCTAGGGGGATATAAGGCACTGAACATCCTCCAAAGAAATCCCATCTTATTCCTAGGGAATAGTGGGTTTTCTTCCTCCAAAAATAAAATGTGATTTAAAATGAATTAACTGGGGGATAACTTCCCCAGTCTTTTACATGGGATTTGGAAAAATGGTTGAGTGTTAAAAGGTATGGACTTTTATAAATGTTTTATAATTGCGACTCCTCTCACATGAACAGATGCTAAAAGAAATCACTATTCTACAGAAACAGTTCATTTTAAAATAAACCAATTAGAAGACATTACTAAAGACAAATAAAAATATGGAGACATTTCTCATTTATATTCAAAGCTAAGGATTAGGAGAACAACCCAATTACTCATCCAATCTGCCCATTTAAGCACCTGTCAACTAAAGGGATTAATATGCCTTATGTTTATGGAATTAGGGGCAGCTCTGTCACAGTCTTTGCCTGAGAACCATTAACAAACACATTTTCTAAGTATGTATTAACATGTCTTAGCTGTCACTACTGTAATGACCCTGATACAAGCTAATGAAAGCATTGAAATTTCACAGCTATATTGTTATACATATAAGATGAAGCCTTCCCCCAAGTTGTCCCCCACAAAAAAGACAGTTGCTCTCCTCCACCTAGGGAAACAAATAGTTGCTTCAAATAACCAATTCATAAAAGCTAATTATTCTCACGGGGATTTTTTTTTCCTTCTTGAAGAGACAAATTAAAACAAGTATAGGAAGGAAATGATTAAGTCACAAAAGTGTAAAAATGTTCAGAACTACATAATGTGGGCTCTGAGTTACTGGAGATACCATATGCAGCATCTGCAAATGATGATCACTCTCAGATGGCAGCAACACCTGCTCTGGCTCTGACTGTGGTGTAAAACTCTGAAACCAAGGTACTGGTACTTTACTGAGTCTATTTGAGGACAGGTTAACCATTTTGGCAGTGGCTTCCTTCCATTGACAAATGGAATCATATGTCATAAATGGACTGTACATACATAAATAACTTCATTGTTATGTAAGTACTCATCACATAAAAATAATCAATAATAAAAATGAATCAATTAAAAATTAGCAAAAGACGAACTGACACTTCACAAACAAAGATGTTTGCAGGGCCAATAAGCACATAAAAAGAAGTACATCTTTAGTTAACAGGGAAATGGAAATGAAAACTATGATGAGATCCTCTTCGTGCCCACTAGAATGACTAAAGTTACGAAGACTGGGATGAGGGAGAACATAAAACAACTGGGAATCTCATACATTACTGGTGAGAATATAAAATGTTAAAACCATTTTGAAAACTGTGACAGTGTTTCTTTCAAAGCTATCCTACATGCCAGTGATTCTACTCCTAGGTGTTACCCAAGCGAAAGGAAACATATATCCTCAAAATGGTGTATATAAAAATATGTATTGCAATTTTCTTCATAAAAGCCCCAACTGGAAACAATCTGCATGTTCGTCAATGGGAGAATGGAGAAACAAATAGTATATTCATATAATGGAACACCACTCAGCAATGGAAAGGATTGAACTACTGATGCTTACAACCACATGGGTGAATGTCAAAAACAGATTTCCAAATAAAAGCATGACACAAAAGAGCATGCACTTTACGATTCCATTCATCGGAAGCTCTGTAGCAGGGAGAAGAAATCTTTGGTGATATAAATAAGAAAAATGGTTTTCTCTGGGGACAGCGTATTGACTGCGAAGGGGCACGAGGAACTTTTTGAGGTAATGCAAATGTTCTATTTCTTGATTGAGGTGTGGAGTACATAGATGTATATAGTTGTCAAAAGTCCTCAAGCTGCGCACTTTAAATTATACCACAACTAGTGGGCAAAGAATATGAACAGACATTTCTCAAAAGAGGACATTCATACAGCCAACAGACACATGAAAAAATGCTCATCATCACTGGCCATCAGAGAAATGCAAATCAAAACCACAATGAGATACCATCTCACACCAGTTAGAATGGCGATCATTAAAAAGTCAGGAAACAACAGGTGCTAGAGAGGATGTGGAGAAATAGGAACACTTTTACACTGTTGGTGGGATTGTAAACTAGTTCAACCATTGTGGAAAACAGTATGGCGATTCCTCAAGGATCTAGAACTAGATGTACCATATGACCCAGCCATCCCATTACTGGGTATATACCCAAAGGATTATAATTCATGCTGCTATAAAGACACATGCACACGTATGTTTATCGCGGCACTATTCACAATACCACAGACTTGGAATCAACCCAAATGTCCATCAGTGACAGACTGGATTAAGAAAATGTGGCACATATACACCATGGAATACTATGTAGCCATAAAAAAGGATGAGTTTGTGTCCTTTGTAGGGACATGGATGCAACTGGAAACCATCGTTCTCAGCAAACTATCGCAAGAACAGAAAACCAAACACTGCATGTTCTCACTCATAGGTGGGAACTGAACAATGAGATCACTTGGACTCGGGAAGGGGAACATCACACACCGGGGCCTATCATGGGGAGGGGGAAGGGGGGAGGGATTGCATTGGGAGTTATACCTGATATAAATGACGAGTTGATGGGTGCTGACGAGTTGATGGGTGCAGTACACCAACGTGGCACAAGTATACATATGTAACAAACCTGCACATTATGCACATGTACCCTAGAACTTAAAGTCTAACAAAAAATAAAAAATAAAAAAATAAAAAAATAAAAAAATAAATTATACCACAACTAAATACAGACCTAAAACTAATAAGCCATATTTTTAACCATTCCAAAGCACTTAATAATAATAGTTAAAACTTACATAGCATTCATTATATAAATGACTGTTCTAAGTTCACATATTATTCAACTTAATCCTCATTACAATTTTATGAGGTAAATGTTATTGTTGTCTTCACTTTATAGATGAGAATCTGAGGGGCTAAACAACTTGACTTAAGGTCTCATAGTTTATACGTCTATCCATGTCTTACATAGATAGTTAATAAATTCAACATATCTTACATCAACCTTAAAGAGTCCTAAATAGAACTGGGTGCAGTAGTGCATGCCTGTAATCTCAGCTACTTGAGAGACTGAGCTGTGTGTAATCTCAGCTACCTGGGATGCTGAGACAGGAGAATTTCTTGAGCACAGGAGTTGGAAACCATCCTGGGCAACATAGCGAGACACATCTCAAAAACAACAACAAAAGACAAAGAGTCCTAAGTAGTTCATAATTTGGATTGATGAGCTGTTTAGTTCACAAGCTACAAATTAATATTACATGAGGTTAAATGAAAAATAACAATCCTGCTGGGTGTGGTGACTCACGCCTGTAATCCCAGCAGTTTGGGAGGCCGGGGAGGGCTAGTTACTCAACGTCAGGAGTTCAAGACCGGCCTGGCCAGCATGGTGAAACCGCACCTCTACTAAAAATATAAAAATTAGCTGGATTTGGTGGTGCATACTTGGGAGGCTGAGGCAGGAGAACGGCTTGAGCCCGGGAGGTGGAGGTTGCAGTGAATCGAGATCGCACCACTATACTCCAGCCTGGGAGAGAGAGCAAGACTTGGTCTCAAAATAAATAAATAACAGTCCTTATAAAGTATTTTTGATTCATGAATATGTATACTTGCGACAATTGTAACAATAAATAAAACTATAAGAAACTGAGAAAGGACAGTGCTACCAAGATTCACTGGGCACATTCAGATGCTGTCTGCCTATAGAGGCAGGACATATGGGCATAGCTCTGAGAGAGTTATCTGTCTGTTAAGGTCCATCCATTTCAGGACCTGACACAAATGACATTTTGAATGGTGTCTTGGATGATGAGAAAACAAAGCATGTGTATTAAGTTTGCGTTGACATCAACTTGAAGGGTGTAGAGGGCTGGACACGGTTTCGAATGACCCCTGTGAGTCAGTTAAAAATAGAATGATGTTCAATAGTAACAAAGATTGGTCCTTTCAACCGGGGGGAAAAAGCTGTAAGGTACAAAAGGCAAGGAAACTATTAAAAGACTCCCAATAGAAGGAAGGTCCGGCCTCCTTCTGCACTTTCCCAGTCTCCACATCATTTTAATTACTTTGATGTCCTCCCTATGCAGCTGAAAACAGACCTTGAATAATCAATGTATTTTAAATTAGTGATAGTTTCATATTTACATTTTCCTGTTTTCATTCCTGATAGGTATGCTTGAAATAAAGATTTTTAGATTGTAGCTGTTTATACTGTCCATTTCTATCTCCGTGATATTAAAAATTAACACGTTGACTCTGGAAACCAGGAGGTAGAATACTCTTCAGGGAAGGAAAAGAAAATGCCTGGAAATCTTGATGGAGTATAACTGGAGGATGTTAAAGTGACTAAAATGTGACAATAAGGAACAAATTGTGTGCAAACCACCATGTATTTTACTACTCTCAGGTTTGTTGGAGACAAATTCCCAAACCACAAAGCCCTGTGCCATTGGTGGGATATTCCTTCAGCCCTTCAGTCCCAATACCTTCTCTTTCATCACTCCACTCCTCTGGCCTCATCTTCCCATCAATATCCCTTTGCTGATATGCTCCTGTTCGAAGGTCTCTAATTACAGCCATTACCAACTCCCCAGTTCCCATCAACACTGATAAGTTCCTGTTATCCATTTATATCCATTACCACTTCCTTATCCACATTAACCAATTAATTCATTAATCAGTTAACAAACCTCAAATTAATACCTATCAAGACACATTACTAGATATTATGGGGTATAAAAATTGGTATGTGACACTCTTCCGTACTCTGAAGGAATTCCCAGCCTATTCAGGAGTCAAGAATGTGTGTGTGTGTGTGTGTATCTGTGTGTGTGTGTGTATCTGTGTGTGTATGTGTGTCTATGTGTGTGTCTATGTGTGTGTCTGTATGTGTGTGTATCTGTGCGTGTCTGCGTGTATGTGAGACTGTGTATGTGTCTCTGTGTATATGTGTGTCTGCGTATATGTCTGCGTGTGTGTGTGTGTGTGATTTCAGCACTACTGAATTGAAGGTAGCATTTCCAGTATATTGAGATGAGCAGAGGAGGCTCCCACTGAAAAGGTGAAAGACCTGAGCTTCCCTCTCTGAATGAAAAACAGGACTCAAACTTTTCGTGAGTTGTGTGAACAAAACTAGAGGTGAAAATGATAAGATCAGTCTCCCCTGAAAAAAATGTTTGGGTTCTGGAGCAGAGGGTCCCAGGACTGACGTAGTAAATTAGACCAGATCACCGAAGAAAAGACTTTGATAGCAAGGAGTATAGTTATTACTTATAATATAAGCATTATGAGTCAGTGACAACTAATATTGCATCCTACAGTAAATACACAAATAAACGTATTAAACTTAGGTCTTTCAGTTGTAAGTCAGAACTCATCTATTGATAGCCCGTAAGAAGAGGGACAGCATGACCGATGGCACCAGCCAGTGGACATGCGAGACCCTTGGACATCTCCAGGCCAACCACAGATCTAGCAATGGCCAGTGATATTCTATGATGGGCAGCCCTCTGGCACAGACCAAACATTCAAATATTGTATTTGTATTTGTACAAAGTAACTCTGGGCATTTCCTCACTTCTAATAATAAACAATATAAAGAATATTTATATAAATTAAGGCCATCTTTCAGGATGATGATATAAAAATCTCAGGGAAGATTCCAAAATGCATAGAGGCTATGCAATGTAGTATAAAGATGTGCGAACAGTAAGTAATCTTGCTATTAATCTAAACCCTGTTACAGAAAAGTTATATGTGATTAAATTTTCTCATCTATAAAACAAAAAGGTTAGGCTAATTCTAAGGTCTCTTTGAGTCTAAAAGGGTCTTTTTTATCTCTGTAGTTTCACATGCCATGATTAAAAACTACGAATAACCCTTTTTAAAAAATTAAAAACTAATTTTATTTTGCTCTAATTACAAATTAAAGACATAGTTTAAAGTCTAATACTAATTGGCAAAAGTTGGTCAAAATCAGAAAAGTATTCAGAAACTTGACTTGATGTGTATATTAGTTATCTATTACTGCATAATTACCACAAATTTAGTGGCGTGTAACAACACACATGTATTATCTGGCAGTTTCTGTGAGTCAGGAGTCTGAGCCCAGCATAGCCGGTTCCTGTGCCCGGGGTCTCAAAGGTGTCAACCAAGGTGCATTCCGTTCTGAGCTGGGGGACCTCAACCAAACTCATGTGGTTGTTGGCAACATGCAGTTTCTGAGGTCTCTGTCTAGTTGCTGGATGCCATGTAGGGGCCACCCTAAGCTCCTAGAACTGCCCTAGAGGCAGCCTTCAGGGCCAGTAACTGCTAAGACAAAGTCTTATACAGCATAGCATATCCACAGGAGGGACAGAGCATCTCTCCTTTGCCATTTTATATCAGCCGGAAGCAAGTCACGAGCTCTGCCTCCTGCTCGAGGATAGTGGATCACACCAGGGCATGACTCATTGGGGTTACCTTAGCGTCTGTTCCCACAATGTGAAAGTAAAACAATTGTGTTATGAAAGCAACCTAACTTCTTTCAGTCAACTTTTTAAAATGCAACAGATGGGGCTGGATTTGGTGGCTCACTCCTGTAATCCCAGCATTTTGGGAGGCCGAGGCGGGTGGAGTCACTTGAGGTCAGGAGTTCAAGACCAGCCAACACGGCAAAACCCCATCTCTACTAAAAATACAAAAATTAGCTGAGCATGGTGGCGGGTCCCTGTAATCCCAGCTACTTGGGAGGCTGAGGCAGGAGAACCACTTGAACCCAGGAGGCGGAGGTTGCAGTGAACTGAGATCATGCCACTGTACTCCAGCCTGGGTGACACAGCAATATTCTGTCTCAAAAAAATAAATAAAAATAAAATACAATAGAAATTAAGAACTAAAATGAGATAGGGCAGGATGCTATTGGAAAACTGTCTTATAATAGTTGCTATGACAAGAAACATAGTAGAAAGCAGCATATGTTCAGCACTTCCTCTGCAGTGGGCTTTGCACACATGTTATTATATTTAACAGTCACAGTGACCCTATAAGATAGGGTTATTATCCTCATCTTAGAGTACAAAACGTGATGCAAAGATAGGTTAAGTGGCTTGCACAAGGCCACACAACTACAAAGAAGCAGAACTTGATAAGAACCCTAACCTCATTTTCCCATACAGCAGCAAAAGAAATGTCTACTACATTTGGAAGCCTAGTAACTAGATTACTCAGCAAATCATTATAGTCTTAAGCCTCAGTTTCCTCATCTGTAAAATGGAGAAGATAGTGGTACCTGGTCCAGATACCTCTCAAGGTTGTTGTGAAAATGAAATGAGAATGAGATCTGAAAAGCTCTTCACACACTGTCAGTGCTTACTAAGCCGTATCATTGCTGTTCTGTCGTAAGTTCTGTGTAAACTCTAAAGAACTATACATATGAAAGTACAGGAAGGGCAGTGAACTTAACGGCTCTTTATGTGTTGTTTGTTTTTTTTTTTTCTGGCAAGATATTTTCAGGATTCTTTAGTAAATCAGCCTACTACCTTCTCTGGTGTAAAGAACCTGGAAGCCAGAAAGAAAAATAAATATTCCATTGATCTTTCTGTAGGAGAAGCAATAAAGTTCTTGTCCACAAATAAATTGAAACGTAAGAGCTTTTTTAACAATTCATATTGATGAGTCAAAGAAGTGGGCATATAAATGAAGAGAATGTTTGAGTTAACCTTTGTGAAAATGTAAAGTATTAAGATAGACAAAAATAGATTACACCAAGAATGAGTGGATCAAAGGGAAAATATGTCTTCAGAAATATTTAATAATATAGTAATAACATTATGGGACATTATAAATGCTAAGTCATACTTAATACGTCTATGACATACTTTAAAAGTAGATACCTATATTGTGAATTATTTAGTCTAAAAATGCAGTTTTTGTTTTTGTTTTGTTTTGCTTGAGACAGTCTTGCTCTGTTGCCCAGGCTGGAGTGCAGTGGGGCAATCTCTGCTCATTGCAACCTCTGCCTCCTGGGTTCAAGCAATTCTCCTGCCTCAGGCTCCCTAGTAGCTGGGATTATAGGCGCCTACTATCACGCCCAGCTAATTTTTGTATTTTTACTAGAGACAGGGTTTTACCATGTTAGCCAGGCTGATCTCGAACTCCTGACCTCAAGTGACTCCACCCACCTCGGCCTCCCAAAGTGCAGGGATTACAGGCGTGTGCCACCCCACCCAGCCAAAAGGCAGTTGTTTCTAAGACTAAGGGTGATTATATTTATCTACTTCAATTCCTTGGCTTTACCTTTGCCATGTACTTGTTTTTCATTTTTGTTTTTAGGCAAATCAACGTTGTCACCATTTGTAAGTGCTGCCTTGTCCTAAGGGGATATTTGCTAATACGACACCCATCATTGCCTTTGCCCAAGGGCCACCTGTAGTACAGGGCAGGAGGGACACAAGCAGTGCTGTGCTGGTAAGTGTTTAACAACTGATGGGGATGGGGATGTTTGTCAATTTCCATGGCCAATTTCAAGCTGTCAATGGTATGTCACTGATCAGGAGATGGGAAAAGGTGGCTCTGCACACCACATAGCCCAAGTGAAAAGATAAAAAAGGAAGACATCAAGGAAACATTAAAATTCAGCTTAATGTATTATAACCTATATATCTATATGCCAAGGCCTTGAATTTCTAAACTAGGCTGGGCAGGATTAATTTGGAAAACTTCTAGAAAGATACAATTTTTCAAAGGGAAGAATTGGAAAGAAACAAATTAATTATACCAAATATCCTATAAATGCTATCTGAGGTAATTCCTTTCTTTTTTTTTTTTTAATGGCGTCTCCCTCCGGCACCCAGGCTGGAGTATAGTAGTGTGATCTCAGGTCACTGCAACCTCTGCCTCCTGGGCTCAAGCGATTCTCCTGCCTCAGCCTCCAGAGTAACTGGGATTACAGGTGTCCCCTAGTACATCCAGCTAATTTTTGAATTTTTAGTAGAGACAGGGTTTCTCCATGTTGGCCAGGCTGGTCTCGAACTCCTGATCTCAAGTGATCCTCCCACCTCTGCCTCCCAAAGTGCTGGGATTACAGGCATGAGTCACCGTGCCCAGTCAGTAATTCCTGATTAAACATAGGAGGCAGGTATCATTCTCCCCATTTTACAGATAAGGAAACAAGAGGCTCAGACAAACTTCCTCATAGCTAATAAGTGGAAGATTATTTCATTCTTCCATCCTTTCTTACCTCTTCCCTACTTTTCTTCTTTTCTGCATTCTTCCTTCCTTTCCTCCTTCTCTCCCTCCTTCTATCCCCTATACCCCTCTTTTACTAAAAATCCACCTGGTGCCTTCTATGCCCAAGGCAGTGTGCATATAACCAAGTACATAAAAGTAAATAAGTATCATAAATATTTTTAAAATTCTGTCCTCAAGGATTTAATCCCACTGAAACTGGGAGCAGACAGGGGTCCAGACAAACCCCCCCAAAATAGTTTAGATAAATGCAATGACAGGACGGCTGTGAGAACAGGCACATTGGGGCAGAGCACATGAAATGAGAATTACTAAGTCCACCATTATCTAAGTCAGCATTCAAAGCCATCTCTCAATGTGCTGGCAGGTGTTTCACATACTTGGAGGAAAAAAACAGATGGATGCAGTGGGGTTGAGAAGGCAGCAGGGGTGGGGGAAGAAAAGAAGGACATATTCTTACTATAACAGCAGACTTAGTGCTGGAGCACCTACTTAGAATTAAGACTAGAGTTTAGTCTGCTATTAAAGATAAATGTGACTTAACTAGTTTGTTTTATTACAAAATAGGAACAATCTCAGTTGCTAGAAACTTCACAGGGATGCTGTAATGCTAATAAATACCCTCTTTGTCATTCTCCAGTAGTACTATAAAAATTTTTATAATATTATTATCATTACAAAAGATAATTTATCTTTCAGCTCAGTGCTGGAGAAAGGAATAGAATCTCTCCAATGCCCTCTGGAGCAAACAGAAATCTTCCAAATAATATAAGTGCATTAGCCAGAAGCTTTTCTTTTGAGAAGACCACAAAGCAATAGATGAACAAATGAAGCCTTAATAGAAAGATATTCATGGTGTAAACAGGTAAAGGTGGCAATTATTTCAACATTTTAGCCACCCTCACCACTTAATGTTTTTCTTACAGTTAATAAAATAAAATAATAAAAATGTCCATTAGTTTCACACAGTACCTAAAACTAAATGATTCCAAGTATTTGCTACTATAATCCTGTCACCTCTGAGGGACATCTTTTTCTTTAAAAGATCCAAGCCTTACTCTGTACAAAAATGAGATTGAATTTGCAGTGTTCTTACACCATTCTGTATCATCGTACTAGACAATGTACCGTAAGGCAGGGTACGAATTCCAACAATAGGATCCCCCTCTAAGCTCTTTATTGCAAAGATTATTGTTAATATGCTATACTCATGCCTTTCTTCAAGTTCCGCACAATGAGGATTACACAGTTTTATACAAATCATATTTCTACCAGATACGCTCCATATCATCTCTTGTGGGGAAAAGAAAGAGAGATCAGACTGTTACTGTGTCTATACAGAAAGAAGTAGACATAAGAGACTCCATTTTGTTCTGTATTTGAGATGCTGTTAATCTGTGATCCTACCCCCAACCTTGTCCTTGCAAGAGACATGTGCTGTGGTGACTCAAGGTTTAAAGGATTTGGGGCTGTGCAGGGTGTGCTTTGTTAAACAAGTGCCTGAAGGCAGTATGCTTGTGAAAAGTCATCACCATTCTCTTAATCTCAAGTACCCAGGGACCTCTGCCTAGGAAAACTAGGTATTGTCCAAGGTTTCTCCCGATGTGACAGTCTGAAATATGGCCTCGTGGGAAGGGAAAGACCCGATCGCCCCCAGCCTGACACCCGTGAAGGGTCTGTGCTGAGGAGGACCAGTACAAGAGGAAAGAAGGCCTCTTGGCAGTTGAGATAGAGAAAAGCATCTGTCTCCTGCCCGACCCTGGGCAATGGAACATCTCAGTGTAAAACCCGATTGTATGTTCTGTTTACTGAGAAAGGAGAAAACCGCCTTAGGGCGGAAGATGGGACTTGCTAGCGCAGTGCTGCTCTTTATGCACTAAAAAGGTTTATGGAGATGTTTGCATATGCATATCAAGGCACAGCACTTTTCCTTAAACTTATGTCACAGAGATCTTTATTCATATGTCTTACTGCTGACCTTCCCCCTACGATGATCCTATTATCCTGCCACTTCTCTTTTTCTAAGATGGTAAAGATAATGATTAATAAATACTGAGGGAACTCAGAGACCAGTGCCGGCATGGGTCCTCTGTATGCTGAGCGCCGGTCCCCTGGGCCCGCTTTTTCTTTCTCTATACTTTGTCTCTGTGTCTCATTTCTTTTCTCAAGTCTCTCGTTCCACCTAACGAGAAACGCCCACAGGTGTGGAGCGGCAAGCCACCCCTTAAATCTCTAAAGTTAATTCATCAAACGTTAGGTATTGCTTTACAAAAAATGAAACCATACTGACTTAAAACTGAGACGACAAAAGATTAAAGAGCCTCTACCCTGTCCAAAGAGTCAAAACGAATGCAGGACAGGAGTGAGGATGGGAGGACAAACTTGATACCTTGCTGGAGTCTAAAAAGTCACCCTTTATCCCTATCTCAAGACGTGCTAGTGCCTTAAACACTGCTAAACACTTGATTGCCAGCTGTGGCCATTCCATCCTTGAAAAAAAAAAAAATGGGGGAAGCTGGGTGAGTGAGTGTGTCTCTGACTAAAGCACTCCTCAGTAGGCAGTAAGGGCCACAGGCATAGCTGTGGAAAAGTTCAACAGGTAAAAGGGCCTCAGCTCCAACCAGACATCTGGTTTACCCTGCTTCCTCGGCACAGATACTGAAGAGAGAAAGCTAAGAGAACACAAAGGCTACCATCTGCCAAGATTGAGAATACTGAAAAAAAGCCTATTTTGGTTTCTATATATTTGCCTGGTCATTTAAAATTATACCCTATCAAAAATTTCATAAGACACGTGGCTAAGATCAGTCTTCGCCAAAATTACTTTCATTATTGAACCATTTTCTGGCATCATGAGCTAAAAATGATCAGTAGCATCTGGATGCTAACCCAGTGGCCTTATCCACTAAGAACAAATACTGGGGTAGTTAAATTCTGGGTGCCTCAGTTTCCTCACCCCACCCCTCCAGCTTTACTTCTAACTTGTAAGTTCACAGCTAGTATTTTATAAGGAATGACAGGAGACTTTATTCTTGCTGTCTTTAAACAAGCCCATCTCCTTTCCTTGTCACGGCCTCTGCCGGCTGAGTTATTTTTCCAAAACAGAAACTCTGCATACTTACAATCACAACTAAATGCAGTCAAGGAGCAATTCTGCAAAGTTTAAATTCTTAAGTGCTTACCTTTCCCTTCTTTAAAAAGTAAAATCATCAAGATTTTTATTGGCAAGCAAACAACCTTTTTATGTTCTCCAAGTATTGCCAAAAATATATGCTTGTCTATAGGCATTATTTCAAATTTATAGCATCAGTATGAAGATAATAATTACTAAGAAAGGACTCAGGCTATAAAATGAAAGAGAAGAAACTTTATTTAAACCATTCACTTTTTAAGTTACTATAAATTGTACATCAAATTGTCACACATTTAATAGTTTCCTGGATGATTATAACAGCTAGCTACCTAAGGTCTCCCTAGGTCTCCTCTGGGCTGCTCCCACCTCTCTACAATCCATTCTTTACACAGAAAGCCTAGTGTATTAGTCTTTTTTTCATGCTGCTGATAAAGACATGCCTGAGACTGGATCATTTATGAAGAAAAAGAGGTTTAATGGACTCATAACTTCCACATGGCTGGGGAGGCCTCACAATCATGATGGAAGGTGAAAGGCATGTCTTACATGGCGGCAGGCAAGAGAGAATGAGAGCCAAGTGAAAGGGGCTTCCCCTTACAAAACCATCAGATCTCATGAGACGTAGTTACTATCATGAGAACAGTATGGGAGAAAGTGTTCCCACGATTCAAACATCTCCCACCAGGTTCCTCCTGCAACACGTGGGAATTATAGGAGCTTCAATTCAAGGTGAGAGCTGGGTGGGGACACAGGCAAACCATATCACCCCACGATCCTTTCAGAAGGACAATATGCTAATGTAAACCCTATGTTTAAAACCCCTGAATAGCCTGCCACAGCTCCCAGGATATTGATCAAACCATCAATGTGGCCTTTGAGGCCCTGAGGGGTCTGCTTCCTCCTATACTTCCAGCCTTTCTCCTATCAGTCTCCCAATGCTTACTGCTCTTCAGCCATACCAATTATTTTCAGTTCTTTAAATGTGCCACTCTCCATCTTGCCACAGGGCCTTTGCACAGACTGCGCACCCATTTGGTATACTCAAAGCTCTCTCCTAACCCCATTTCAACTTCATTCACCAACTTAGCTCCAACTAAGTCTTTGGACATCCGATCATGTGTCACTTTTTCAGGCTGCCATCACTTCCTTCAAACCAACCCTCTGGGTCAGTTGTCTTTGTTCCAAGTGTTGATGGGGTCATGTTCTCTTTCTCATGTGCTGTGTTTTATTATTGTGGCTAATTACCCCACCCCAGTTGCCTGGAAGCTCTGTTAGGAGAGAGGCCTCATCCTCTCCCTACTTGTCATTGCATTTCCATCACTGACCATAATTACTGGTACAAAAGAGATGCTCGATAATTATTGAATGAATAAATTAATTAATCAATTAGTCTTGTCTTGTTTGGTGTGACCAGGTCAAAGGATAAAACGATAGTAGAGTCCACTGGAAATTTGGAAGGCAGTCAGCCTACAGGTACGTGCTGAAGCAAACTGTTAAAGACCACATACAAAAGGCTTAATAGTCTTTCTTCTAGGTAGAGGTATTAATAAAAATGTCAGAAAGGGCATGGAGAAGGGAAGGGAATGGACAGAGTTGGAAAAGCAGTTGTTACAGCAAAGAGTGGGCCTTATTCACTCAAGGAATACTGCAAATGCATTGTAATAATATACCTAAACATTTGTTCAACATCTTTCCAGTTACAGACATGATTCACATCTGTCATTTCAGTCTTTCTTCATTCCTCTCGGCAAGTCAGTGACATAGACAGGGCAGATGCTATTCACAACCATTTTAAAAATGATTAAACAATCTCAGAGAATAATTTTCGTAAGAGCTCAGAGAGAAAGCCAAGGCTGCAACCAGGTCTTCAAAGCCTGGTTCCCTCCTATTCCCACACATGATGCTAATGCACAGGTGCGTCTAGTTACTTAACCTGAGAAAAGGTAGAACAACTAGAATTATTTCAAAGAAGGAGTTTCAACTTTCAATGGGTTTTCTCATTGAGGTTGTTGGAATGAAACTCTGACATTCATAAACCATTAAACTTGGGGAAGGAAAGGGGAGCTATGGATACATCTCATTTATTCATCTGTCCTTCCACCTAATATTTACAGTCAATGTTCATTATCTGCAATAATTTTGTTCTATTAAAGTTACTGCAAACATGAAATAAGCAAATATGGAATCATTGCTCCTAGGAGAAATACAGGATTAAGTTCCTATAAACCTCTGCTCATAACATTTTCATCAACTAAGCAATACATACCTTAATGTCTGTCTCTGTTCAAAGATACCTTATTTAATATATATTCTTCTTGATTCATTAGCATTGAAATCATGACCAGCAACACTGTAACTCATGCCTGAATGTGAAATCGGCCCCATTGTCCCATGAAATTGATGCTTATGGCTTCTTTGAATAAACATAAAAATTGACCCTCCCAGTATTAATTTTTTTTAAATTACATTTGTGTTATCTGAGTTTCTTTCTCAAGAAACCAATGACCAGGGCTCCCAGACAATATAAAGAAACTGAAACTTACTAGATTACTGCATCTGGACAATGAGACACCAGACCCCTCATGACTGCCTAACCAGCCACCTGCTTCCTGTTGACCACACTCCTCTTTCCTACCCATCCGTAACTCCTGTTTTCCCACACACAATTACATTTCTTCCTTGCTACATAAAGCACTAATTTGAGTCAGAGAGATGGATTTGTGACTGATCTCCCATTTCCTCAGCTGCAAGACCCAAGTAAAACTTTCTTCCCTGACAATATTTGTTGTTTCAGTAATTGGCTTTCTGAGACACGACCAACAGAGCCTAGACCAAACCCCTGGCATTGAGTAACAAATGAAGCTACTCTAAAACAGGTGTATTTTCTCCACAAAACCTTACACCAAGGAATGCTAGACAGCACGTCAGCATGATGTTTGGGAGCTATTTTAAACACCAAAATCACCAACAAAAAGCACAAAAATGTGAAAATAGACCATGATATGTTTGGCTGTGTCCCCATCCAAATCTCATCTTGAATTATAATTCCCACAATTCCCATGTGTCATGGAAGGAACCTGGTGGGAGGTGATTGAATCATGGGTGCAAGTCTTTCCTGTGCTGTTCTTGTGATAGTGAGTGGGTTTCACGAGATCTGATGGTTTTAAAAATGGGAGTTTCCCTGCACAAGCGCTCCTGTCTTTGCCTGCTGCCATCCATGTAACATGTGACTTGCTCCTCCTTGCCTTCCACCATGATTGTGAGGCTTCCCCAGCCATGTGGAACTGTAAGTTCATTAAACCCTTTTTTTCCCACCCAGTCTCAGGTATATCTGTCAGCGGTGTGCAAATGGGCTAATACAGAGCACAAAAATAACATCTATATTATGAGAGCTGAAATAAGAAGGCAGAGTGTCTGTTGCTTTGTTTGACCCCAGCTAAGAACATGCATATCCCACAACTCAAATTGTTTGCCATTCCACAGATGACTATCAAAGTACATGAGTACTGATTTTGGGGTTTCAAATAAATCTTAGTATGCAGGACACATTTTCAAATGTGGAATCTGAATAATGAGGATCCACTATATTTGGGTTCCACAAAGCAAAAAGTAATGGGAACACACAGCCAAAAAAAGCAAAAACAAAAACAATACATCTCTAAACTTACAGGTACTGAGAGTAAAACGTAACGAATGAGAATGCAATGCCATCAAGTGACATAGAGAATTAAGTGCATCTTGAAGATAAAGGTATTTGCCAGACTCGCTGGGATGAAGGAAAAGCAGGAATTAGAAGAGGAAGTCCAAAAGATCACGTAAGTAGAGATGTACGCTGTGGTTGGGATGTTAAGGATCAGGGATCAGGCTGGCAGAAAAGATAGAAACATGGGTTTAAAGAAAGGAAGAACATTATATGTGGCTGCAGTGGAACTAGGGCTTTAGCATCTCGATGATGGGAAACAATGACAGTTTTTAAGCTATGGAGTGATTGGAAATTTAGAAAAATAATTGGTGATGTAAAGAAACCTGAACTGTATGAGACTGACCAAAGAGGACAGAAACTGGTGGTCAATGAAGAGGCTGCAGCAAGCATCTACCCAGAGGTGATACAGCCTGGATTAGCACAGCTGCCCAGAAAGGGGGCACTTGTTGGTAGATACTTAACAGGTAAAAAATAACAGGATTTGGTGACAGATTGAGTGTTGCAGATAAGAGAAGGGGAAAAAGCTGTTGAAGACGGGAAGAATGATCTCAGGATATTGTATATGTCTGTCTTCATCTGCTCTGGCTGCTATAACAAAATCCCATAAAAATGCATAGCTTATGAACAACAGAAATTTATTTCTCACAGTTCTGGAAGCTCGGAAGTCTACGACCAAGGAACTGGCAGACATACTGTTTGGTGAGGGGCTGCTTCCTCGTTCATAAAAAGCCTCCTCTTACCGTATCTCCTTTGTGGCAGAAGGAGACAAAGCAACACTCGGAGACCCTTTGTGTGAAGGGATTAATTAGTGCCCCAAAGCCCCATCACATTGGTGATTAGATTTCTACACATGAATTTGGTGGGGGGAGAAAAACATTCAGATCATAGCAGCACATTTAGCAATCTAATATCTTTAACATATTATATGTAGATTGAGTGCTTCCAATGGAAGAAGATCATTGAATTCACGCTATGGGACTGAATTATATAGCCTATACAATATTTTGAACGATACAGAAATTACAGATAATTTTAATTAAAAAGTTTGTATCAATACTAAAGATATTTTCTAATCTCACTGAAAGTAAAATGGCAAAGAAAAAATAATAATTTAGCCCCAAAGAGATACTGTCATATATACTACAAAAAAAAAAAAAGAGAGAGAAAGAAAAAGAACTTAAAAAAAGAAAGTACAAGCCAAGTTCAAAAGTGACATTTCAAGTTTTTGGTAACCTCTTATGGGCCTCCTTGCTGAGTTGGGCCTCAGTAAACATAAAATTGTTGTAAATTTTAATTTTCCACTTTCTCCTGGAATGTGGAAAAAGCAACAGCCTAGGATATGGGAAACCAGAGTTCCAATCTTGATTCTGTTTCTGTTAAAATCTTAGGGAGATCCCTTCAGCTATTTAGTCCTTAGTTTCCTCATCTATAAAATCAAGGGTTTCAGCTAAATGGTTTTTAAGATCCCTTTAATTTCTAATAGTCTTTTATCCATTGTGCTCATGTTCTAAGAGCTTATATATTATATACTCATATTTTCATACACAGTGCCTTTTGGTAGAGGAGATGATATTTAGGGAGACTGAAATTCACTACTTACCTTTCTAGATAAATGCTGCATACCATTTTAAAATGTTAGGTCAGTGTGTTTGATACAGAGAAAAATATTCCTATTTATACCCTCTGGAGCAGGGGGTATAAATGATTTTAAAATCATTAGCAATAATTTATATCAACTTGATATACATATTTATTTCCAACCTATGAGTTTTATTTTAAAATAAATTTTATTGTACATATTTGAGGTTTACAACATGATGTCGTGGGGTACATACATATAGTAAAATGGTTACTACAGTGAAGCAAATTAACATATCTGTCATCTCACACAGTTACTTTTTTATGACAAGAACAGCTAAAATCTTATTTAACAAAAATTCCGAGTCCAGTACAAATTTGTTAACCAGTCATCATGTCTTACATGAGATATCTAGACTTGTTTATGCTCTATGTCTATACTTTTAAACTATGGTTTAATTTTCTATCTCTGTACATTTGGCCAGATTTTCAATGAGTTTATCAACTATTTAACCAATTCGTAAGATTTCTACAATATTTTTCCAGCTATGTCAGGTTAAGGATGTAGCCAAAAGTACTGTATGTCCATTCTCACAGTGCTATGAAGAAATACCCGAGACTGGGTAATTGATAAAGGAAAGAGGTTTAATTGACTCACAGTTCTACAGGGCTGGGGAGGTCTCGGAAAACTTACAATCATGATGGAAGGCAAAGGAGAAGCAGGCCCTTCAGGAAGGAGTGAGTGCCAGCAGGGGAAATGCCAGATGCTTATAAAACCATCAGGTCTCCTGAGACTCACTCATTATCATGACAACAACATGGAGGAAACCACTCCCATGATTCAATTCCCTCCACCTGGTCCCACCCTTGATACTTAAGGATTATGGGGAATGACAATTCAAGGTGAGATTTGGATGGGGTCACTGAGCCAAACCATATCCGGTAGGAAATCCCAGGAACTTTTAAAAAGTACAGAAAAAATAACATTTTTTCCTTTCTTATTGTCAGAAATTGTAGGTATATTCATATACTTCTTCAGCTCTAGGCCTATGGGCCCATGCTAATTTGAAGGATTGTTTACACAACCTGCTTTGTTTGCAGAAGCCTATGAAATCATTTCAATTAATTATTCCTTATAACCCCATCCAGTTCAGCACATTAATATTGCCTTAGCATATTCATGAAGATATATTTATTAGGCATAAATGTGATGACAGTCCTTCAGAAACTATACAACACACCATCCTTGCGAACATTAAATTCTTTTAATTACAATTCATGGACTCACTGCTCTTAGAACCATATCCAACTCATTACTCAAATGACTCAGTATGGTTGTTTTGATTCATTCTGGATACCCATATAGAATTCGTTCACAATTGCTCCATGATTAAGCTTTTTAAATGCAAATGAAATACACACCAATTTGGATGTGACCAAAAGTATATGTTTAAATACCTTGACATTTATTTTCCAGAGAACAAACCACAGATGAATCTATGGAAGTCCAGGCAAACCAGAGGGTAGTTGACAGTTTAAAGGCCATCAAAGTTGGCCATATAGTTGTTTTATGTCAGAATTGGTGGCAAATCCACTGCTGAGGCTCTAGGGCCCTAAGACTCAGAGGCGAAACCTACACCAGATGGCTGGCAATCAAGGAACCTGGCACAGTCACCTGCAAATGGCCCCTGAAGCACAACGTAGCAGGAAAGACAGAATTTACAGAACCCCCTGTAAGATCATCATGCAAATATTCTGGACCTTGGTTAATCCCAAATAAATAAATAAATGGATAAGTAAATAAGCAAATAATGATAAACGGAAGCTTTGATTCTGCATGGGGAAGATGATATTTGGAGTAATTCAGTTGGTCCATGACTGTATACACATTTTCCCCCAGTATAGAATAATGAATTTAAAAGCCCTTTATAAAATACCAGCCTCTCCACTGGATTCTGTTCCATCTCCATATTTGGCTGTATTATAATTCTCTGCATTCTGAACTACTTTTATTTATTTCCAAAAGAAAAGAAAATGTTTTAACCACCATACACAGACGGATGACAAATAGCTCCACAAGAAGATCCTGTGCAGAATAACATTGTGGCTCAACTGTCTAATTCAGTAAATAGAGAAAGGATTTAAATGATTAATTTTGCAGGTGTGGATTATTTACTCTGAAGATCATCCATGTTAACTTAAAAATCAGAATCATTCACCACACTCCTGATTATCTTTCCACATTGTTCAAGTTTTTACTCAGGGAACACAAATCTATTATGGTCTTAGGCAAACATAATAAGGATGACATAAAAGGATGATTTTTCAAAAGTCATAAAATGCATCCCAAAGCTATGTATTAATATATTAACTATATCATGGCTCCTTTTCATTGCAGAAGCCTTTCAACAATTACCTTCATTTGAAAAAAGAAGCAAAGAAGGCATTACAAAAACAAAATCCATTCTTACCTGTTTTTAAGCATTTGCCTTTGATCTAGCACAGTGTTGCGTGCTACAACAAACAAGAAAAAAACGGTTAAAAAAATGCATATACCTTCAAGGAACTTAGAATCTTAGTGGACATGAAACTTCACATTTTAAAAAGTATATCATTTTATAAGGCTGAACATTAGTAACCAAAGTAAGATTGTAGTTTGTAGAAGATAGTGCCATAGAAATTCAGAAAAGACAGGACCAAAGTAAGAAGGATTCATTAGAGAAGATTCTTTGGATGCCATGGGGCTATCCCCAAAGGAGAATTTTCTGCTTTCTTTATGCAGATCACCTGGCACAGTGCAAGGATCACATAATAATTTTCCAAATTTAACTGAAGGGAATTGTGATAACAAAATGGAAGGGAGAGGTCATTCAAGCAAGAGAGCAATATAAGAAAAGAAAGGGTGAAAAAATAAATCAGTATCATCTATGTAGTGTTTTTGCTAAAATGCTTAACTTGAATGTAATCATGAGAAAACTGTTACCAAACACCAGAGGTTTGGTCTAGCTCTTGTTGCTTGCCACACAGAAAGCCAATCACTGAGACAACAAGTATTGCCAGGAAAGAAGGCTTTAATTGGGTACTGCAACTACCTGATCAGTTTCAAATTTGTCCCCTCAGCTGATTAAAATTAGGCATTTATATAGCAGGGAAGAACGTAACCATGTGTGGGAACACAGGAATTAGGAAGGGGTAAGGAAGAGGAGTTGTTCAACAGGAAGCAAGTTGCCATTAGGTAGTCATGAGGCGTGAGGGCTCTGGCATTTCATTATCCAGATGCAGTAATCTGGTGAGTTTCAGTTTCTTGATACTTTCTGAAGTCCTGATGGTTAGCTTCCTAAGAAAAGAACTCATATAAGACAAACTTTCTCAAGTTTTAAGAATGGGAGGGTCAATTTCTTTCTGTCTTTATTCAAAAGAAACCATAAACATTGATTCTATGGAACAATTGGGCTCGTTTTTAAAATCATTAGACAAATCCAAATCTAAATAGAGGGACATTCTATAAAAAGCTTGACATGTGCTCTTCAAAAATATGAATGTCTCCAAACACAAAACATTATGCAGGGGTATTCTAGATTAAAGGCTACAAAAGAGATAACAACTTAATGAAATGCATTTCCTTGATTATATCCTGGAATGAAGAAAAACAGCAAGGTTATTTTTTTAATTGGATAAATGTGCATATACACTGCACCTTAAATAATACTACTGCTCCAGTGTTTAATTATTGAGTGTGACAATGACATTATGGTTGCATAGGAGAATGTCATTGTTTTCCAGAGAGATACAACTGAAGCATTTAGTATTTAGGGGTGATGGATCATGTCTGCAACTTGCTTGAAATGGCTCCAGGAAAAAAAAAAAAAAAAACAGTTCTATATATAAACACATACCCACAAAGAGATAAACCAAATGTGGCTTTTGTGAGTAAAAATGAAATAAATAGTTGTGGGAGAGAAATAATGAGTCAGATGGGACTAGATTAAGTGGCGGATAGTACTGAGAAATGATAAGACTGATGCAGAGGTGTCTGAATAGGGAAGGAATCAACAACTGATGGAGATCTTTGAATTATAAAATGAAGAACTTGACCTAGACTTGGAAAAACAATAAAGATACTGACTACTCAATAGCCTTTGGCTTAACAGTAAAACAATTACTTCATACACCAGGAAAACAAATATGGTTATACTAGGCAAAAAGCACTAGAAAAAGGAATGTTTTTGAAACTGACTCAATAGTCCCATAGAGTTTTTTTGATAAGCATAGAAACTGACCCTTGTGGTCTTAAAGCTTGAAACTTACATTGGCTTTATCTGCATTCTCAGGCCTCTCAAAAAAAAAAAAAAAACTATATATATATATATATATAAACTATATATATATATATATATATACATATATATATATATATATATGAACTGAAACTCACTAGATCAACACATCCAGACAATGATTTGCCAGACCCCTCATTCATCATGATTGTTTTCTTATCCCTTTCTAGTTCCTATTTTCTTACAAATTATTACATTTCTTCTCTACTATATAAACTCCTAATTTTAGTTGATAAGGGAGATGGATTTGAGACTGATCTCCCATCTCCTCGGCTGCAGCACCCAGTTAAATTCTTCTTCCTTGGCAATAATTGTTGTCTCAGTGATTGGTTTTCTGTGCAGCAAGGAGCAGGACCTGGACCAAACCTGGTGTTTCAGTAATACTTTGAAGACCAATTAGAAAAGTCTCTCATAATAACCAAAGGGAGCATAATGAAAGCTTGAGCTCTATAGGAGCAGAAAAAATGGAAAGGCAAGAATAGATCCAAGGATGAATAGGGAATATAGGTTTTGGATGGATTGCTTACATGAATTCATCTAAGATTATTTCCCTCACTAGCTCCCCATGAAACCTCAAGGCAGTCCTCATTGTCTCTCCCAATTCCACCAGAGTTCAACCAAAGCAACAACAACCACATTTCGGCTAGGATCTTTCTTCTGGGATCCAAAGCCTCTGCCACAAGTAATTCCAATAAACAGCAGCCTTCAGGGTAACACTGACTGTGTCTCTCTGATTGTATGTTAGTGTACAGTAACTATACAGGAATATTTTTTTAAAAATCATAATAAAGAGAGTTCAAAGAAGAGAAGGAGGTCAAAAATGACACTGATGCACTGTGATGTTCATTGCAGTATTATTTACAATACCTAAGATATGGAAACAACATAAGTGTCTGTTGGTGGATGAATAAAGAAGTGTGTGTGTGTGTGTGTGTGTGTGTGTGTGTGTGTGTGTGTGTGTAAGATTATTCAGCCATAATAAAAAAATCTTGCCGTTTGTGACAACATAGATGAACCCGGCAGACATTATGCTAAATGAAATAAGCCAGACACAGAAAGACAAATACTATATGATCTCACTTATATGTGCGACCTAAAAAACATTAACTCATAAAATAGGGAGTAGAATGGTAGATTCCAGGGGCCATGGGTTGGGGTAAACGGGACATGCTGGTCAAAGGGTACAAATTTTCAGCTTATAAGATAAATAGGTCAGGCACAGTGACTCATGCATGTAATCCCAGCACTTTGGGAGACCACAACGGGAGGATGGCTTGAGTCCAGAAGTTGAAGACCAGCTTGGGCAACATGGTGAAAGCTCATCTCTAAAAAAAAAAAGAGCTGCCATGGTCCCAGGTACCCAGAAGCCTGAAGCACAAGGATCACCTGAGCCTGAGAGGTCGAGGCTGCAATGAGCCATGGTCATGCCAATGCAGTCCAGCCTGGACAACAGAATAAGACTTTGTTTCCAAAAAAAAAAAGAGAGAGAGAGAAATTCTAGGCATCTAATATACAGCATGGTGACTATAGATAATAATGTGCTATTTATTTATTTATTTATTTATTTATTTTGAGATGGAGTCTTGCTCTGTCACCAGGCTGGAGTGCAGTGGTGTGATCTCGGCTCATGGCAACCTCTGCCTCCCAGATTCAAGCGATTCTCCTGCTTCAGCCTCCCGAGTAGCTGGGATTATAGGCATGCCCTACCACGCCCAACTAATTTTTTGTATTTTTAGTAGAGACAGGGTTTCACCACGTTGGCCAGGATGGTCTTGATCTCTTGACGTTGTGATCCACCCACCTCTGCCTCCCAAAGTGCTGAGATTACAGGTGTGAGGCACCGTGCCCGGCCAATTTTTTATTGACGTAAAACATATATATAAAATTTACCATCTTTAAAATTTTTAAAAACAATATACAACTTTTATTTGTCAATTATTCCTTAATAAAGCTGGATGGAAAAGAACAAAAAAAAAAAAGTCTATGAGATGTCCAACGTGTCAGGCTGAGGGAAATGGAAAAATATGGAAGGAGCACTGGCTTGGGGCAAAGGCATCATTCTGCACATTACTTTAGAAGTGAAAGTATATTGGCAGAATGGAGTCTCCCCATTCTGCTGCAACAGTTTTCTTCCCAGATTGCTTTTGGTGCTGCTTTGTTTAAAATACAATAGATATACTTACTCACATAATTCATGTGTCTGACTTTCTGTCACGTCAATATTTAGTTAGGCAAATCAATCTTGTTGCTTTGTCCCTGAGGGCAGGTGGTCAACTTGGGTCACTATAAAGCAAATTTCCAAGATGTTTTCCCTTACGGATATTTTTCTTTTTATTTTCTACGCAATTTATTCCTGGTTTCCTCTTTTATGACCTCATTTCTTGGTTTAGATTTCAGTTTCTCACTCGCAGATGGAAGCCTAACATGATTTTATAGCTAAATCATGCTGGAGCTTTGGTTTGTGTGTTTTTCTGCATGCACTGCATGTACATAGTAAGAGCCCAGGCCTAGATTTAAATATGGGATCTGCTACCTACTGGATAAATGACTGGGACAAGTTACTTAACTTCTATCATATGAATATAGTAATGTATACTTAATGCACACCTTAATGAAATAAGATAATTCATGCAAATTACAGTACCTAAAATAGTAAGCACTTAAAAAAGAATTCTTATTATTACTATAACTGCCATTAGAATCAATTTTACTTCAATATAGAATATAATCCAATGACTAATGAGAGCATTATCTACATTTACATATTAAGAATGCTTAAGAGATAGACAAAAAGTGTCAAAGAATATGTTTTGATGCTTATTGTCCAAACCTGTTAATTCTGTAAATATCTGTAGTGAGCAGGTAACTTCTCTGTGGTCATGCAGCTCAAGAGTGGTCCACATCCACTAGCCTATCCCAGAGTCTTCTGACTTTCAGGCCAGGGAGGGATTTATCTACCTTTTCGGAGAAGTCACAGACTGGGGAAGATCTGGAATTACTACCAAAGTCCAGTGCAATTTTAACATGTTCCTATAACCAATGCTGTGTTGCAGTATGAATGAGTTAGCACAGAGGAATGTTATTGAGGTCTTATAGATATGAAATAATAGCTACAGAGGGAGGCTTTATTTTTTAAAAGGTAGTGAAGTATATTTTGACAAATGTTCACTTATATTCTTTCTTTGGAGCTAGAACTTCTCCACTTGGAAAACTTATTTTAATCTTGAAAAAACCTTTTTTTTTTCTTTGAGATGGAGTTCTGCTCTTGTTGCCCAAGCTGGAGTGCAATGGCACGATCTTGGCTCACTGCAACCTCTGCCTCCCGGGTTCAAGTGATTCTCCTGCCTCACCCTCCTGAGTAGCTGGGATTACAGGCATGTGCCACCACACCCAGCTAATTTTGTATTTTTAGTAGAGACGGGGTTTCTCCACGTTGCTCAGGTTGGTCTTGAACTCCCGACCTCAGGTGATCCGCCTGCCTCTACCTCCCAAAGTGCTGGGATTACAGGCGTGAGTCACCACACTCAGTCAAGAACCCTTTTAAGAGTGTTTTTTAATCATACAAGTCTGAAGTAAGTCCTCAACACTTTATCTTTGGAGTATACAACAAGATTGTTAACTAGAATCTGAGCTTGCGTAGTAAGTGGATGCAATCACTTTGTCCCTTGCCCATAGTTTTAGTAAGTAAAGGTTGAGGTTGTTGGAAATTTGCTTCTGAGGAGTCTTCTGGGATGGAAGGTATTGAGAACACAAAGCCTGAGTTCTATGTTACTGAACCCTGTTGAGTTAGCCCTGACTCAGGCCAAGTTGGAGAGGACCTTGAGACAAAATTCACCATAAGCAAGAGGCACACCTCTGTCTAAACCTAACACCAGGACAACAAAGGAACATTTCCACCCACAGCCACAGCAATGGACACGAATTAGCAATAGAAAAAAATTCTCATTGGCAAACAAAGCGATACTTCCAACTACCTGGAATTAGTGGAAGACAAGACTAATGGGCACTAACTTTTTGTTTTCAGTAACCATACTTGACATTCTTGGATACAACAGAAGGACAAAATAAGATTTGCCGCAAGTAAGGTCAGAACTCAGAGTTACCATCATTTGCAAATTAAAATATATGTGATTTTAAATAAGAATAAAAAGAACAAAAGTAAAATATAATAAAATAAATGTGATTTTATATGTAGTCAGAGTCTGAAAGACCAAGGACACCTCACTCTAACTGTAAATGAAGTTACATTAATAGACCCACCCATGGCTCTGTCAGAGATTCCTTTCCACAAATGTAACTTCAGGATCTTGGGTAGCCTCCACTTTTCCTGGTTTGTTTCTGCCTCTGGTATCTCAGGCAGTCCTCAAGAGGTGCCCCCATGTGCTCCAAGCACCCCTGGGAGCCATTCAAGTGCCGCTCCCACATTGCTGTGTGCCGCCATCTGCCATTTCCTTTAGTGTCTCTTCTCAGGCTTCTCTGGAGGATGGAACTCTGCCCCGGCTTGCTGAAGCTCTCTTAGGCTGTATTTGTCTGCTTCAGGGCTCCCCCAAACCTGGGCCTCATCCCGACCTCTGACCTAATCTCGGACCCCGTATGTCCATCAGCATTCACCCTGAGGTCAACCTGCCGCTCCCCACCACCTTGTGCTTCCCTCTCTTGGCCACTGGAAAACTGATTCCCTTCCTCTATGTCCTCCCCACTTTGGGGGGGTCCCCTTGCAGAACTGTTTGGCCCCCAGGATTTGAGCCTTTCATGGTTCACACTTACAAGGCTGTGCACAAACGGTCAAGGCCTACGCAAGAGCGGGATTAGTTGGTGAACAACCTAGAAACTCTGCTGTCCCTCAGCTTCAGCTTCTGTCACCAGGTGTGGTTCAATGTTCCAGAAACTTCTTCCCTCAGGATAGATTCTCATAATCTCCCCTAGAGTCTGGATTGTCTTGAGTCCCTTTCTCCCACATTTTTTTTTTCTTTTCTGAGACCAAGTCTTGCTCAGTCACCCAGGCCGGAGTACAGTGGCATGATATGCAACCTCCACCTCCCAAGTCCAAGAGTTTCTCATGCCTCAGCCTCCCAAGTAGCTGGGATTACAGGCACATGCCACCACGCCCAGCTAATTTTTTTGTGTGTTTAGTAGAGACGAGGTTTCACCATGTTGCCCAGGCTGGTCTCGAACTCTTCACCATGTTGCCCAGGCTGCTCTCGAACTCCTGAGCTCAAGTGATCCACCTACCTTAGCCTCCCAAAGTGCTGGGATTACAGGCGTGAGCCACCATGCCCAGCCTCTCTCCCACTTTTACCTCATCCATCTCACCTCTCAAACTTGCTTCTATATAACTGAGGAATTTTTCTAGATTAGGCACCTCGGTCCCTGTAAATCACCTCATACAAATGTATACTACAGTGTGGGGGTAAGTTGTTAACCTTTCATACCTAGTCTGTAGATTCAGAAAGCTTATGCTGTTATACATACACATACATACACACAAACACACAATGAAAATATTTTATATATGTGTATGTATTTTTTTCTCTTTGATATAAGTATTCACTGCTATTAATAGAATGTAGCAAAAATGAAAAATTAAATTATAAGTTAGGCTTAGAGTGAGGAAAGTAGATAAGGAGAGAGAAGAAATCTTAATATAGTTCTTCATAACTTTGATATTATTTTCAGATGCAAATATTTACATGAGAAGCATAATCAGCAAGAAACATTAACTGATATCTACTACCTACAAGGTAAATTTTATTATATTCATACTTTTCTAGAAGTGCACACCCCTTGGGCTTCAATTTCCAAAGTGATATGACTAAGTTTGACAGTTATGTTTGTTATATTATTGCAAAACTTACTGAAACTCATTAATTTTCTATGTTGACACATAATTCTTGATTCTAAAAACAAAAAGGAAAGGACGTTTCAGCAAGAATGAAAGCATGACCTTGACTTATGCAATGGAGTTTACCAAGATATATTTTCCAGAACATTATAACCAGAATACCATCAATATCTTCCAAATCATAGCCAATAATAGCTTACCTAATAACACTCCATATTTATGAAGACTGTAGTTAATAAGACCCATTCATTTAAAGTCATATCATTTTTAGAAAGAAAGAAATAGAATTGCAATGAAATGAAAGTAAATTTCTCAGTCACAGAGTATTGTATAAGACCTGAAACTAAGGTTCAATATTATGTGGTTCCTTAACATCTGATAAAATTGAAAAGGCCTTGAATGGCCTAATGAAAAGTTGCCCTCCTCTGCTCCATTGACAAGGTCCTCTAGCAAAACAACCCTCCTTATCACAGGGACAAAGTGCAGCTCCTGCTTCTCCCTGAGTAGCAGGTTCCTGTTCCCTATCCGCCCACACAATTATTCAAACAAGCCAATCACATCCTCCTTTGGGAGCCAGGAGCCACCGTACCTTCTTGATGCTACCAAGCCTGCCTCCCACAGCACTTGCTTGTTCAAAATGTTCCTTAATGCAGCCCCTGTGTGACGACCCTGCCTGGGCCAGTGTCCTCCTGCCCCAGGCTGTGAGAATCTGTAACTAAGAAACTGCTTTTAATGTCGCCTGTCTAGTGCCTGGTGTTGTGTGTCAGGCCATCCCCATAACTCTAGGGCAGGAATCCCTTCTTCATTAATGGGAAAAAAAATCAAAATGCAAGGTAAGTACATGACAGAGCAGGCGATCCTAGCCAGGCCTTAAGACTCCACAGCCACAGCTCTCCAGACCTCCAGAGCTATCCCTACCCCATGAATGACAGTGAGCACTTAGTGAGAAATATGCAAGCATCAGACTCTGTACTGAGCTCATTTCAGCCTCACAACTGTCATGTGAGGCAGGCAGTATTGTTCTTCCCGTTTCACAGACAATGAGATTGAAGCTCAGAGAAGCTAGGCAACCAGCTCGAGTCTGCACTCTTAACCCCACCGCGAAAAGAAACACTGGCCTTGGAATGAGTGATATATATTATAGATTTTACAAACCATCTTCACCAGGTGCAAAGAGTTGAAAAATATAAGCTTATGAAATACAAAGTTGGTCTTATAAATGTTACTGATTTTAGTTCTGCTAAACACCAAAGAAAATAGCAGTGCCCACTGAGCGTACGAAGTGAAAGAGCGTTATCCATTGCCTCAAGCAGGGATAAGGAAGAGCAGCACACAATTCATGTGTTATTATCCTCGGCAGTCGTAATTTTTATTAAGTATTTGAAAATAGCTTAGTATTGTTTAGGCCCTCTCTTTTTCTATGCTAAACACAGATACAAAATGATATGTCCAGCTCAAGCTATCTCCATGCCACTTCTTGAATTCAGCTGCTATGCCTCCATCTATCTTCTGAACATCTCAGTTTCAGATTAAAATGCATCTCAGCACATTGCATTTTTATCCATGTCTTTTTTCCTAAACTATGATCCGTCTGCAAGTAGCAACCAGGTCTTACGCTTTTCTTTTTACATCGGCAGAATCTAACTCAGTCGTTCAATAAATGTTTTGGAATATGAAGAAACAAATGAACATAAAAGTAAAAACTTTCAAGCAAGAAATTGTTTATTTAAAACATGTTATCAGTAGCTACTTTATCTGAAACTATTTCTTTATTTAGAGGCTAGACTTTTTCTGAATATTTTGATATATGTTTTGAAAATAATTTACAGTTTTTATACAAACTGATAAAGTAGATCCCTGAAAATAATCTTTAAGAACTTGTCATCTTAACAAAGTATGCTAGGCCGGGTGCAGTAGCTCACACCTGTAATCCCAGCCCTTTGGGAGGCCGAGGCAGGTGGATTATCTGAGGTCAGGAGTTCGAGAGGAGCCTGGCTAACATGGTGAAACTCCATCTTTACTAAAAGTACAAAAATTAGCCAGGCATGGTGGCAGGCACTTGTAATCCCAGCTACTCATGAGGCTGAGGCAGGAGAATTGCTTGAACCTGGGAGGCGGAGGTAGCAGTGAGCAGAGATCCCACCATTGCACTCCAGCCTGGGCGACAAGAGTTAGACTCCATCTTGAAAAAAAAAAAAAAAAAAAAGTGCTAACTTAAAACTAGTATCTGTTATAAGATTCATATGTCATCTGGGAACACAAACACATGTGCACATGCAAGCACAAGGTCAACCAACTGAACTGTTCACCACCAACACTGAAACAGAATTTTCTATGAAGCAGAGAGCTGCTTGCTGAAAATATTTAAAATGTTCAATAACTACTTATCAAGGATGTGGAAAGGAAAATTTCTGTCTGAGTAAAGGTTGAATCCAACCTTTCTCTCAAAGCAGTTTTAGTTCTAAAACTATGTGATTTCACAGAAACCCCAAACATCTTATCATTTTAATAGAAACTGGTTTTAGATTTCTTCCATTTTTCCTCTTAATTCACTTCTCAAAAAAAAAGTGCTCATCTATGCACTAGGCTGTTGCTGCAATTCTAGAAATATTTCTAGAAAGAAATATTTGATAAAGCACAGCCTCACTGCAGGCAATTTTTAACCCAGTTCTCAAACGTAAGTCTATAATAATCACCTAGGGAGGTTATCAAAGTGCAAATTCTAAAGCCCACACTATACTTCCCACATCAGAATTTACAACCAGTAGATCCAGAATGTGGCTAAGAAATCTGCATTTTTATCGGGTAAAGATCTGACTGCTTTGAGGATTATATCAACTCCACATGGAAAAATACTGCTTCAGAAAATGTAAAATCCGTTTGAATAATTCCTTAGTCCCCTCCAGCTGCTATGACAAGATACCCAAAGATTGGGTCGTTTATAAACAATAGAAATTTATTTATCACAGCTCTGGAAATTGGAAGTCCAAGATAAGGTGCTGTCAGATCCCGTGTCTAGTGAGGCCCCGCTTCCTGGTTCATAGATGGCACCTTCTCACTGTGTCCTCGCAGAAGGGCACAAGCAAGAGTCTCTCCCAGTCCTCTTTGAGAAGAACACTAGTCGCATCCGGGAGGGCTCTGCCCTCACGACCTAATCATCTCCCAAAGTCCCCACCTCTGAATAACGTCACCTTAGGGATTAGGATTTCAATGCACGAAGTTTGGGAGGACACAAACATTCAGACCATAGCAAACAGAACTTAAAGATTTTTTTTGTTAAATGATTTATGGCAATGTGCAGAATGATCCCAAGTGAAAGAGCCTGCTGCCAAGAAAATGTGTTAAAATAATCCAGTTGAAGCAGACCATCAGTGGAGAAATGGAAAGAGGATGGTTAAAAAAAGACAAAAACATTTAGGAGGCTCGATATGCACCGGCTAAATCAACAAGATTTAGTGACTTGAGAGTAAGGCACAGTGCCGTAGAAAGAGCTGGGGGAAGAGACTGGGAGTAGGACATCTCTCTGGATTCAAGCTTTGGAGTTGAACCAGCTGCAGATGCCACTAACTGAGAGAGTTTCTGATTATTCATCAAGTTCGTGAAACCCAGCAGGGATACTGCCAATCAATACAGTATTTTTGTAAAAATTAGAAAAGTCATCGCTATTTAGGTAGAGGTATGCCTCTGAGCACAGCTGGGTAAATGAACAGCTCCTCTGGGCAAATGAGAAGATTCCCCTGCCTGTGGGCGGACACAGCCCTGTGCCTACTACTGGGGAACAACAACAAGGGCTGGATGTGAGCCCCACTTTCCCCTCAGTGAAGGCGCCCTCATAGAAAGCACAATGTGTTTGGCCCGCTCAGTTGTTCAATAAATGTTTTGGAAAATGAAGAAATAAATAAACATAAAAGTAAAAACACTAGTAGGATTCAGGACATAGCCCTGGGTATGGATGGATAAAGCCAGGCAAGGTGAAGTCACCAGGGAGAACAGTTTCCAGGAATCATGAGGTAGCTTGTTGGATGAGCGGCCCTACATGCATGAAGAGTTCTTCTAAGATTGTTTCCCAAAAAGGACCTCTACGAGCCTCATGGAAGCCCTCACACCTCTTCCGATGCTAAATCAGAAACTAGTGGAGTAAGGTCTCATTTTGGTGAGGGCTTTGCTATAGATTCACTGCTATGAATCTAAACCCACAGATAACTCTCATGACACTGGAGGACTGAAGAGGGTGGGGATAGCATCTCATTCATTGCTGTGTCTCCTGGGAGAGCACCTGGTTCATAGTTAGCATGATGCCATGGTGCTTAAAGTCCAGTATTCAATAACATTCTTCACTCACTTGCAAAAACATGATTTGGGGTTCCTGTTCTTGTTTTAACCTTCCCCAATACTGACAAATAAACTTGCCAAAAACTGTCAAATGACACTAACAAGACTACCTTTATGAATGACGTCGCTCGATCAATTCCATGAAAACCCAGTAAATAAAATAGGCTTCCTTTGGAAATCTCTTAGGGAAAAATCCTGCCACGTATTTTATTGTATCCCTCTTTCTGTTACCCCGACTTACATGTCCTTTGCTAACAAAACATTTCTCTAACTTTTATGAGCTCTGGTCCTGGTCCTTTAACAAGTTATTTTATATACCCGTCCTGGATTTTCCCTCTATCTTCCATGGTGTCACATTTCTATCACAGTCACTTAATTTTCTTACTCTTTTGACAACAATGCTTATATTGTTTTGCCTCAAGGGGCACATCAGATGGAAACAACAGAGATGTCAGCACCTGTATCCTAAGTCTGTGCCTTAATGTCTCACTTGGTTCATTATTTTACAGAGTTTACATCCACTGTAGGAATGTTGACTCTTTAATTAGAAAAAAGTCTCAACACTACTGCTTTTATTTCTTTTGTACAACTGCTGCTATTAGTGCGCATAACTATGTCTAGAAGATCTAATTAAATATAGCAAAAATACTTGAGAACTACCATCAATAATTTTATACATATGTTTGTGTGTATTTTCGCTTTTAAAATTTAGCTATATTCTCTTAAAAAGAACAATGCTTCAACTTACTTTTATTACTACTAATTATTAATATTGTTGTTGTCGTTGTTGCTGCTGTTGTTTGAGACAGGGTCTTTCCCTGTCACCCAGGTTGAAGTGCAGTGGTGTGACCATAGCTCACTGCAGTGTTGAACTACCAGGCACAAGCAATCCTCCCACCTAAGCCTCCCAAGTAGCTGGGGCGGCATCACCACAGCCAGCTAATTTTTGTATTTTTTGGTAGACACAGGGTCTCACTATAGTGCTTAGGCTGGTCTTGAACTCCTGGTCTCAAGTAATCCTCCCACCTCAGCCTCCCAAAGTGCTCAGATTACAGTCGTGAGCTACCACACTCAGCCTAATTATATATATATATGTAATTTTTTTGTAGAGATAGGGGTGTTGCTATGTTGCCCAGACTGGTCTCGAACCCCTGGCCTCAAGCAATCCTCCAGCATCTGCCTCCCAAAGTGCTGGGATTACAGACATGAGCCACCATGCCTACCCTTAACTTTCAAAAGACAAAGTTTCTAGGAAAAGGGAGAGCAGAGAAGACAGAATAAATAAGTATTTACTGAATGTTTACTATAGTCTAGGAATTTACAAGGTTTCTCATGACACCCTCACAATAATTCTTGAGATTAGCATTGCTCTTCTCATTTTATAGATGAGAAACTTCATAAAGACTAAGTAACTTGCTGAAGGTCATAGATAATATCATAGTCAATAAATGTCATAGATAATGGTAAAGACAGATCAAGGATTCTTTCCCTGGTATGTCAGGTTCTTGCCATGCTACCAGCCTTGGACAGTTTTGATGAAATTCAATTTTTTCTTAACAAGACACTGCAATCCATTTTGAGAATATGACATACTAGTGTCATGTGAATGTGACACTAAAGAAACAAACTTAGGTCCAGATTGAATCACTTTGCAGTCTGACTGCTTGACATGAAAGATAGTACAATGGCTCCCAAGCATTCATCTATTAGCCAGGAGTCTCCTACAATGATATGGGGTTTACGGTAACAGATTAGCATCTGTAGTTCATAATCCAAAAGCACTTTTCATGAAAACCCCAAATGCTAGTGGCAGCATATTTGCACATTTGTTCTATAAAAGATAAACTTGTATCTTAGTTAAACCATGAAGGCAAGTTTATTTTTCTTCATTTAGCTTAGTCCCTAGGATATTATTATCCACCCTTTTTAACTCCATCTGCTCTTATGACTGAAGTCACACCATCTACTTGGTAAAAGCCTGGATTATGTTGATCATTCGGGGTTCCATATGCTTCTGGGGCCATGATTACCACATTGCTTGACCTGCAAATCTCAAAAACAAAATTATTAAAGAAACAAAATGCCAGGAACTCAAAACACTGAAGACAAAATGTAAATAAATCCAGGGAGAAATGCTGGCTTAAATTATCATTATCATTGAAATATATCCTTAAAAATTTATACACAAAGAGAAGTTTTTTTCTTCCCAGGGCCTAATGAAATGCTAGTGTCACAAACAGTAATATTCGTAAAGAAAATCTTCACCAATAACATTTGACTTCTTAGGTCCATGGATATATTTTCCACATCAAGTAAATACCAGCATTCCATTTTCATTCAAGGTCAAGTGTAGTTAGTATATTATAATTTTCTAGAGTTTAGGTGGCACATGTTAATTGGCTTTTATCGCCTGTTGAGAGATATTAATAAGCAATAAAGACAAATAATTGAGAACCAAAATAAGCACCCTGCTATACACACTGACCCAGGTCACAGGCTTGAAGTTAGAGACTGTGAGAGAGATGATGATAATTTATTAAATGTGCTTTATAGAAGAACAATTCAATTGGCTCAGGAAGATGAAGTCATTCATTCAATGAGTATTTTTTGTACACCTATGGAATACAGCAGAAATAACCCAGAGATGATTCCTGTCCTCAAAGTATTTATATACTGGGGTGCTGAGTGAAGGTAGACAATAAAAACAAAACAAGAAAGCAGGATTGCCATGTGTCATGCTAAAGGCTGTAAAGAAAATATTCAGAGTGATGGGAAGCACCTAGGAAGTGGAGGGGAACAGATGAAGGGACAGATCTTTACAAAGTAATCAGGCAATGTTTACTGAGAGGGTGGTGTTTTGGCTAAATCCGGAGTGAGAAGGAACAAGGCAAGAAAAGGCCAGAGAAAGGTGTGCTGAGCAGAGGCAAGAGCAAATGCAGAGACCCTGAGGCAAGAGAGAGCTTTCTAAGTGAAAGGATAAGAATGGAAGTCAGGATGGCTAGAGCACATGAGTAGGGTGGAGACTGGCCTGCGGTATGGTTAAACAGGTGTGCAGGAGCCAAACTCCCAGGGCCTGTGTGGCGTGAAAAGCTTATGAATGGTAAAGTAGAAGCTTCTTGCTACTTAGTTGATATGTAAAATTAATGCAGTGCATCTGGGTCAGCTAGTGAGTTAGAAGAAAATAATAAAATTAATAGAATTTTGGAGTTGGAGGGGAATGTATGGATTGTACTCCTTGTTTTATAGATATTGATCATGAGGCACAAGGGAGGGACAGAGGGGTCAGAGAGGAGGGACATCAGAACTCCTTGTTCTCTGATGTATAGTGACCTTTCTGTGATGCCTACAGACTTACGGTTTTTATACCACTCAAGACCCTCATGGCATTTTCCTAGTCCTTATCCCACAGCAAACATCTAATGACTAAGGAAAGCTACTCAAGCTTTTTGCAGAAGATGGAAATGAAAAAGAACAAGAGAGTGTTCCTGCAAAGCCCACTGGAGGGATGACTTGAAGGTACTCAAGATCTGCTCTTGCTTGGAACTACAGGAAGAGACAGGGACAAAGATTTGAGGAATGCTACATGAAGGAGAAATCTGATGAAATCACAGAGAATGGGAAATCCCACAAGCCAAGATAGCCATAAGTAGCAGATATTAATAGGTAAAGCTGGAAAAGACTTGAACTTTGCAAAAGACACAAAATAAAACTATAAAAAAGACGTTAAAAATAACTTCAAAATATTAGTATTATAAAAATGTCCCAATTATTGATTGTCAATTAGGTTAAATTATCTTCCTAATGTATTTAACCCTCTTTTCAGTTCTTTATTACCAAATCAATATGAACAAACAAAAATACTATTAAGATTAAAGCAATAATATAATAATATAAGGACATTTGACAGGATAGTTAACTGTACAACAGATTAATAAGCATTAAGACAGGCACCCTCTTTCTGGAGAGACAGAGACTGCACTGGTCTAGTCAAGGTGTTTATCTGCTTTGGGAGCAAGAAACCAGACCAAATAAGTTTATAATGCTGCTTCTTACAAAACAATCATTTTGTTCCCCCTGAATGCAAAGCATGATTAGCATGGTCAAAACCCTAAAAGGGAAAAGGAAAGCAGATTTAAACTAACATCATGACAAAATAAGATAATTGCAACTTGGAAGTTGTGATAGTCGGACATAGTACTGCTTTTCATGTCGATATCTGTGTGTCAGGCACACCACGATATGTATACCCCTGGGATTACATCGGGAAAAACCCAGCCACTTATTTCAATCAAATTGATGAGAGCAGACATGATTGGAATAAGCAGAGAATGCTTGAGGAAAAATTTGCTTAACACGCACAGCTTCACATAAAACAGTCCTCTTACATCTCCTTAAATCACATATTTGTTAACAACATGAAAAAAATCTAAACAGTCCCATTTTCAAATTGGTGGGGAATACAAGTAATGACACACAGAAAATGGAAAGCTTACGCTTCAGAAAGCTTCATTCTGTTAGATTTCTAAATTATTTAAGTAACAATCACATTTATACTCTTCTCACTCTTTTTATTTTAATAAAAATGATACATCACCAAAATCCCTTTTAACAACATCATTTAAAAAAATACATATATAGTCCTATTCAATTTATGTGGCACTATGCATGGTCTCCAAATATTGGAATATTTAAAGATCATGTACTTCAATTTCAGGAAGGCAGGGGCCTTTAGTAAGTTGAATAGTGGCCCTCAAAATGATGTGTCCACACCCTAATGCTCAGGAATATGTGACTGTGACCTCATTTGGAAACAGGGTGTTTACAGATATAAGCAAGGATCTCAAGATGATAGCGTGTTGGATTATCCAAGTGGGATTTAAGTCCCATGACAACTGTCCTTATAAGAGACGGACAAAGGAAAGACATAGAAAGAAGAGAAGGCCATGTGAAGATGGAGGCAGGGATGAAAGTGATGCAGCAGCCACAAGCCAAGGAAGGCCTGGAGCCAACAGAAGCTGAAAGAGGCATGGAAGGATTTGCCCCTGGAGCCTTCAGAAGGAGCACGGTCCTGCCAACACCTTGATTTTGAATTTGTGGTCTCTAGATCTGTAAGAGAAAAAAATTTCTCTTCTACCTAAGAACAAAAGGGTAAGTTCAATAAGAGATAGAAATTTTTAAAAATCCAAATTCTAAAAGGGTACAATGAATGAAATTGTAAAATGCAATAGAGGGCACAGTAGCAGAACTGATCAAGCAAAAGAATCTGTGAACTCTTCAATAAATACTGCTGGGGAAACTGGCTATCCACATGGATAAAATGCAAAAGCAAAAAATGGATCTTTATCTCACATGCAAAAAAATGAAATTGGATCCTTCTCTTACACTATACACAAAAATCAACTCAAAATTAATTAAAGGCTTAAACATAAGACCTAAATCCATAAAATTCCCAGAAGAAAACATAAGAAAAGCTCCATGACGTTGGTATGGACAATAAATTTTTTTGGATATGACACCAAAAACACAGGCAACAAAAGCAAAAAGAAACAAATAGGACTATATCATACTAAAAATTTCCTATCAGCATATGAAACCATCAACAAAATAAAAAGAGAACCCAAGGAATAGAAGAAAATACTTCCAAACCATATATCTGATAAGTAATTAGTATCCAAAATATACAAGGAATTCATATACTCAACAGTAAGAAAACAAAAAAAAAAAAACCTACTATAAAATGGGCAAAGGAACTAAATAGACATTTTAGAAAACATACAAATGGCCAACAGGTATGCAAAAAATGCTCAACATCAGTAGTCATCAGAGAAATTCAAACCAAGATCATAATGGGATATCACTTCATACCTGCTAGGATGCCTATTATCAAAATGTCAAACGATAACAAGTGCTGACAAGAATGAGGAGAAAAGGTAACCCTGATATATTGTTGACAGCAATAGAAAATGATACAGCCGTTATGTAAAACAATTTGGAGGTTCTTCAAAAAATTAAAAATAGAACTACCATGTAATCCAGCAATCCCACTCCTGGATACATATCCAGAGGAAATAAGATCACTCTCTTGAAGAGATGTGCATTCTCATGTTTACTGCAGCGTTATTTACAATAGCCAAGATATGAAGACAACCTAAGTGTCCATGAACAGAGGAATGGATAAAGAAAACCCATAAACATATAAACAGATAGAATACATATATATGCAATAGAATACTACTAATCCTTAAAAAACCTAAGTAGGGAATCCTGCCATTTGCAACGATATGGATGAACCTGGCAGATATTATGCTAAAAATAAGCCAGATACAAAAAACAAATATTGAATGATCTGACTTACATGTGGTATCTAAAAAGTCAAACTTACAGAAACAGAGCAGAATGGTGATTTCCAGAGACTGGGAGTTGGGGAAATGGAGAGATGTTAGTTAAAAAGTACTTACTTGCAGCTATAAGATGAATAAGTTTTGGAGACCTAATGTACAGCATAGTGATTATAGCTAAAAATTACGTATTGTATACCTGAAATTTGCTAAGAGAGATCTTAAGTAGTCTCATCACACACACACACACACACACACACACACACACACACACACACACACGTAACTATGTGAGGTGATGGATAGGTTGATTAGCTTGATTTTGGTAATCATGTCATATTGTACATGTATATCAAAACATCACATTGTACACCTTAAATATATACAATTTTTATTTGTCAATTTTACTTCAAGAAAGCTATAAAAAATTTCTAAAAGATATTTAGTAATCAAGTAAATGCAAATTAAGACCACCATGAAATACCAATTCATATATATATGAGATTGCCAAAAATGTTAAAGGTTGATAATGTCATGTGTTCACAATATGGGGTAGAGTAACACATAACCCAATATCCATTAACAAGATGACTCAATCAAATTATGCTATGTTCACACAAACTGAATTTTATATAGCAATCAAAATGAAATACAGCTACACAGCATTAATGACTCAGAAAAAGTTTCAAGTGAAAAACAGCTAAGTGTGTAAAATAACATAAAGCATAATATTATTTATATGATGCTCAAAATCCAGCAAAACAAAACAATATATTGTTTAGTAATACAGGCATAGAGTAATAATCGATTTTTATTTTTATTTGTATTTTTTTGATACGGTGTCTCACTCCGTCACCCAGGCTGGAGTGCAATGGTGTGATCTTGGCTCACTGCAACCTCCACTTCCAGGGGTTCAAGTGATTCTCCTGCCTCAGCCTCCTGAGTAGCCTAACACTGCACCCGGCTAATTTTTGTATTTTTAGTAGAGACAGAGTTTCGCCATGTTAGCCAGGCTGGTCTCGAACTCCCGATCTCAGGTGATCTGCCTGCTTCAGCATCCCAAATTGCTGGGATTACAGGCATGAGTCACCACACCTGGCCAATAATGGATTTGTTAAAATGGCAGTGATGAAGACAAAATCTATAACATTGATTACCCTTGAGAGGGTCTGGAGACATGACCGTTTAGAGGAACACATCAGGAAGTTCAATAGTGATGGTACTCTAGTTCTTAAGCTAGATAATGTGTTAATGGGTTTCCATATTATTGTTATGCTTCATAACTTACATATATGTTACAGAAATTTTTTACATAAAAATTTTTGCATACAAATATTAGAAATTTTTTAAAGAAAAATAAGGAATCAACAAATGAACAGACAAAAATTTCACTGTTCTGAAGGGAGAGAGAAAAGTTGCATATAAACAATTTTGAAATACTGCAGCTGAAAATAACTTCAGCTACAGAAAATAACTTCAGCTAGTTTTCCACCCTAGCTGTATATTAGAATCACTTGGGGTCGTTGGAACTTTTTAAAAGAGCAATGCCTAGACCCCACCTGAGACCGAATAAATCGAAATTTATTGGACTGGCAACTAGTCATAAGTTTGTTTATTCTCTTTTGTTTTTGTTTTTACCATTGCCAGATGGTCCTAATATGCAGCCAGGGTTACAAATCATTGATTTAGACCAAGCCTCCTATTTTATGTTGGGAAACTGGGGCCAGAGAGAAGTGACTTGCTCTATTAGTGGAAAATTCAGGCTTCAAGCCATCCACTAACTCATCAATATAATTATACTGTCAGGAATTTCACCCAGTTTCTACTAAAACTTAAAAAAATGGTTGAAAGAACACAGCCTTAAAAAAAGTTCTGAAAACAGTCACCGATGCCCTGGCATTCCAAATTTTTTCCAGGTGAATAGTACATAAAGCCTCACCATTTTTCCCTCCCTTTCTTCAGAGGGGGAAAAACTTACCCTGCTTTATACCTTCTTCTCCACTTTGTACTGACTGATGTGTAGCAAAGCCCAAGAAATCACCCCGAAGAGTGTCCACCATCCTCATCCTTGTGCTCATCAGTCTTGTGCGTCTGCTACTCAGATGACAGAGGCCAGTGAGGTGCTAACAAATGTGCAGGGCTTGCTGGAAGTTCTGCACATTTGTATGAAAAATACCACTTGCAGCATCTTCTTTCTCTAGGCTTTGCCTGGAAAGACTTCAGTGGCAGCTCAAAACATGGTGATATCGTGAGATCCCCAATAATACTCATACGGTGTCTCAGACAGCTGTGAACAATGCCTAAGGCAACTGGGTCCTTTAAGGCATCTGCATTCTGCTTCACTAAGCCGAAAACTGGGGAAAGAGGGCATGATCCTTTGATTCGATAACCAAGTATCTGTCTGCATACTCTCCTGCAGTTGGTTCCAAAGGAGTATCTCCTGGTCGCTGCTTGGTGGCTTTGCTTCAAGCAGTGTCTGCCCCTCTCTTTAATATGCTGCAAGACGGCGTGCCCCATTAATGGAGGATTTGGTGTTTGCTCTAGAGGAAGGGATGAACCTATGGAAATGCACTGGGCTCATATCATCCCATCAAGGTTATGGGTACGCAACCTCCCCGCAACTCTCACACCCGTCCTCCCCACCCCTACTACACCAGTGAGATGCCATTTTTCTCTTACAGACTTAATCCCCCTCAGTCCAAACACAGAGTACATTATGATGGAATTTTATGCCTCTCCTAGACCCCAGTGATAGTAAGATAAACGTTTCCTGGGGACAAACATGTCCCTTACACTTTTATGCGAAGAAAGAGGGATTAGGAAGTCTGTAAAGACTTGGATTGTTAATTATAATCAACATCGGCATGTGTCAGCAGTTCCCGTAGTCCCACTCTTGAATCATTACCCAGCTTTTCCAATGTCATAACTAACTTACTCCAATTGAATCTCCTTTCCTTCCCCTTATGAATCCACAGTATTCTGTCTAAACTCAAAAAGAAGAGAAAGAGGAAAAATGGATGGAATGATTTCTAACAGAGACAAATTCTAAATAATTGATAGTTGACTAAGGAGAGAAAATACATAACTGACAAAAATCGAATTTTTACTCAGTTTTATTATGCTTCTGTTAAAATGAAGAATTATGCTGTAGATACTGAATTATACCATGTAATTCAAAATGAAAAGGAAAATTATGTTTTTTTTTTTTAGCTCTGAACATCAGGTTTGCTGGCTAGAGTCTGGATTCATGCTTATGATGTGAGAAGTCCTTTTTTTCACCAAACAAGTCTACCAGCTGGATTGAAAATATGCCCTCTTCAAATATAGTAAAGCTTAATATAATAGGCATTTATATACAACATGCTTTGACACAAACCAGACTTCCTTTTACTACCAAGTTCCTGAAACTTTTGTTATATAATTTACAGGTATCCTATCTTCAATCCAAATAGGGTGGTCCTATGACTGCCAGCCCCTTACTTTCGGATGGGTAATAGGTTTCAACCTGCAAGCATAGAATAAGAACCTAGAGTTACTGAACTATTATGCAATAATATTATGCAACAACGGGAGAGGGAAAGTCACAGGGTCTGAGAAAAGCAATAAAGGAGTTACCAGCAATGCTGGGCTCTGTGGGGTAGAGGCAAAGAAACCATAAGGAACCTTGGGCAAAAACATGTGGGGAGTCTGGAGTTTTGGAGGTGAAATATTGTGCTCTGTGCACTCTTTCTTTGACTTAGTACATTTACAAAAGGAAAAAACCATAAACATCATGCAATGAGTTTTCATTGAGCTATCTAAAGAAATTTGTTGAAAGAACACTGCTCAGTGTGGATGTAAAGTTAGAACAGTCACCAAGGGAAAGAAAGGGGAGGAGTGGGCAGCTGGCAAATATATTAGGTTACAAAACCTACCAAGTCTCAAGACAAGCTCTTCCAATTGGGTTGGATAAGACCCGCTTACTTCCTTCACTGTCGCTTCAATGTAACTGGGGTCCAGAATAGTCTTGAGTTCTTTGCACCAGCGATAATAATGGGTAACATGTTTTTCTTCTTTACATTTTGCAAAGAGCTTCAAGGTTAACTCATTTACATCCCTTTCACTTCCATCATTGTTAACATCTAAGAAGTGGAACTGTCCTAAGAACACAAGGAAGAGCCAATACAATCTGAGAAGCAGGAGATTAGGCATGAATCCAGGAAAGAAAGCATAGTAAGAGTGTACCGGTGTCATAGTCAACAGCTATGATTTGAGGAAGCTGTGGATCAATATTTAGTTAAAACACACTAATTACAGAGAAGAAAACCCATAGACATTAGATTTGAAAGAGGCAGTGCAAAAATAATTTGAACCTTAGTATCCTGAAATTAAAATATTTTAAAATGCAAATCCTTTTTATCATTCATTTTTCAATATTGTTTTTATAATGTCACCATTGTCTAGAAATATAATTTCAGGGTTATGTAAAATTTTACCATAAGGAATTAAGGTATGTGTCTTATATCAGTTTTCCTTTTACAAAAACCATGTTAAATATTGTTTTTAATCTATTTTGGCATCTTCCTTTCTACAAGAGAAAAATGCAAATCATAACTATTCATAGCTCAGTTTAGCAATTTATTCCTTAGAGACCATATTAGTCTGTTCTCAGGCTGATAATAAAGACATACCCAAGACTGGGTAACTTATAAAGAAAAAGAGGTTTAACGGACTCACAGTCCCACATGGCTGGGGAGGCCTCACAATCATGGCAGAAGGCAAAGGAGGGACAAAGGCACGTCTTACCTGGTGGGAGGCAAGAGAGCATGTGCAGGGGAACTCCCACTTATAAAACCATCAGGTCTTGCAAGGCTTATTTACTTCCATGAGAACACTATGGGGAAAACTGCCCCCATGATTCAATTATCTCTACCTGTCCCCACCCTTGACACATGGAGATTATTACAATTCAAGGTGAGATTTGGGTGTGGACACAGCCAAACCCTATCAGGGACATTTTTTTTTTTTTTTTTAAGCAATAGTTCTTGGCCTACTCACACCAGAATCATCTGGAGGTACTGTGCCCGGGTCTTACCTCTAGAATTCTGATGTAATGGGTCTGGGGTGCATCTTAGGCATGGGGATTTTTAGAAATACCCTAGATGATTCTGATGTGCACCCAAAATTGAGAACCACCAGCCTAGACTCACTAAAGAAGGATTTCTGTGCATGGGCCTTGAACTCCAGGGCCTTTCATGATCCCTAGATGATTGTTGCACATTTTATTTATTTATTTATTTATTTATTTATTTATTTATTTATTTGAGACAAGGTCTTGCTATGTCACCCAGGCTGCAGTGCAGTGGCACAATCTCGGTTCACTGCAACCTCCCTGCCTCAGCCTCCCGAGTAGCTGGGATCATAGGCACATGCCACCACGCCCGGCTAATTTTTATATTAGTAGAGACAGGGTTTCACCATGTTGGCCAGGCTGGTCTTGAACTCCTGACCTTGGGTGATTCACCTGACTCAGCCTCCCAGAGTGCTGGGATTACAGGCGTGAGCCACCATATCCAGCCAGATTCTTACACATATTAAATTATAAGAAAATGAAAAATTTTAATTTACATATATATTAAAAGAATTCAAAGATATTCAAGTGTATAAAAAATTCAGCATCTTCTAATCCTTTAGTCACCTCCCTAGGGAAGGAGTAGGACTAATTCAGAAGTAGATATGATCATTATAAATACCTCTGTAAAGTGCCTTAAAGTTTCTAAGGATTTCGCTGTAATTTATGTCATTTAATATGACAACAAGCTTATGGAGTAGTCTTACTATAATTCTTATTTTTAAATATTAGCAAAATTGGGTTCAGGGTTTTTGACTTACCCAAGTGAATTAGCTAGTAAGTGGTGAAACTGTAACACAAAAATCTCGATATTTTTCCTGGAAAATATATTATTTCCCTAATATGCATTATGACTATGTTTCCTGAAGAAAATATAGTTCCTAGTCTGATAAACTTGAAAATATTCATACTTCATACTCATGGTCTCTCTTTAATCTTTCTATTTAGGTAGTCACAAATAACAATGTTAGAAAAAACTTTTATTAACATTTACTTAATGCATAAAGACTAATACTTTGTACCCCTACCTCATGCCCTGCCAATGCCAGTGTGGCAGGCTGGCATAGAAAATTGAAAATAACACTATAAGAATATTCATAAACACAAAACATATGCTTTTAGTTAAACCACACCCAGAATCCCCACATTCAGTGCCTCATGTGGCACAGGGTGGCACGTTCTGAAAATGAGCATGTGAGGGAGGAACATCTGAGAGTCCAGTGAGGGGCGTTCCTCCTCCCAGATCTGGCAAACTACATCTAAAACATCTTTGCCCAGGCTTCTGTCAGTTCACACCTAGACATTCTGATGTAAAACCTGGACTAAACCTGACCTAGCCAAACAGAACACCTGGTCCAACCCCACTGGGTCACTTTGGAAGGAAAGGAAGAATCTAAGAGTTTGAAGTATGTCCCTTTAAATAAGTACTTAAAATAAAATAAAATAAACACTTTGTATCAGCCCTTGGCAATTCTGTATTAGACAATGTTTACTATCTAGAAGGGAGATCAAAAATGAATTTTAAAATAAATTGAGATAATCTGTTCCTTCATCTTTCAGAGAAAGGTCTGACATAATCCTGTGTCATATGTGAAAGTAGCACAAACAGCCATTGACTTAAAGTCTTAAAATATTTTTCTTCCTGGGGGGGCGGAGCAAGATGGCCGAATAGGAGCAGCTCCAGTCTCCAACTCCCAGCGCGAGCGACACAGAAGACCGGTGATTTCTGCATTTTCAACTGAGGTACTGGGTTCATCTCACTGGGGAGTGCCGGACCATCGGAGCTGGTCAGCTGCTGCAGCCCGACCAGCGAGAGCTGAAGCAGGGCGAGGCATTGCCTCACCTGGGAAGCGCAAGGGGGAAGGGAGTCCCTTTTCCTAGCCAGGGGAACTGAGACACACAACACCTGGAAAATCGGGTAACTCCCACCCCAATACTGCGCTTTAGGAAACAGGCACACCAGGAGATCATATCCCACACCTGGCCGGGAGGGTCCCACACCCACGGAGCCTCCCTCGTTGCTAGCGCAGCAGTCTGTGATCTACCGGCAAGGCAGCAGCGAGGCTGGGGGAGGGGCGCCCGCCATTGCTGAGGCTTAAGTAGGTAAACAAAGCTGCTGGGAAGCTCGAACTGGGTGGAGCTCACAGCAGCTCAAGGAAACCTGCCTGTCTCTGTAGACTCCACCTCTGGGGACAGGGCACAGTAAACTAAGACACACAGACACCTCTGCACAGACGCAAACGACTCTGTCTGACAGCTTTGAAGAGAGCAGTGGATCTCCCAACACGGAGGTTGAGATCTGAGAAGGGACAGACTCCCTGCTCAAGCGGGTCCCTGACCCCTGAGTAGCCTAACTGGGAGACATCCCCCACTAGGGGCAGTCTGACACCCCACACCTCACAGGGAGGAGTACACCCCTGAGAGGAAGCTTCCAAAGCAAGAATCAGACAGGTACACTCGCTGTTCAGAAATATTCTATCTTCTGCAGCCTCTGCTGCTGATACCCAGGCAAACAGGGTCTGGAGTGGACCTCAAGCAATCTCCAACAGACCTACAGCTGAGGGTCCTGACTGTTAGAAGGAAAACTATCAAACAGGAAGGACACCTACACCAAAACCCCATCAGTACATCACCATCATCAAAGACCAGAGGCAGATAAAACCACAAAGATGGGGAAAAAGCAGGGCAGAAAAGCTGGAAATTCAAAAAATAAGAGCGCATCTCCCCCGGCAAAGGAGCGCAGCTCATCGCCAGCAACGGATCAAAGCTGGATGGAGAATGACTTTGACGAGATGAGAGAAGAAGGCTTCAGTCCATCAAATTTCTCAGAGCTAAAGGAGGAATTACGTACCCAGCGCAAAGAAACTAAAAATCTTGAAAAAAAAGTGGAAGAATTGATGGCTAGAGTAATTAATGCAGAGAAGGTCATAAACGAAATGAAAGAGATGAAAACCATGACACGAGAAATACGTGACAAATGCACAAGCTTCAGTAACCGACTCGATCAACTGGAAGAAAGAGTATCAGCGATTGAGGATCAAATGAATGAAATGAAGCGAGAAGAGAAACCAAAAGAAAAAAGAAGAAAAAGAAACGAACAAAGCCTGCAAGAAGTATGGGATTATGTAAAAAGACCAAATCTACGTCTGATTGGGGTGCCTGAAAGTGAGGGGGAAAATGGAACCAAGTTGGAAAACACTCTTCAGGATATCATCCAGGAGAACTTCCCCAACCTAGTAGGGCAGGCCAACATTCAAATCCAGGAAATACAGAGAACGCCACAAAGATACTCCTCGAGAAGAGCAACTCCAAGACACATAATTGCCAGATTCACCAAAGTTGAAATGAAGGAAAAAATCTTAAGGGCAGCCAGAGAGAAAGGTCGGGTTACCCACAAAGGGAAGCCCATCAGACTAACAGCAGATCTCTCAGCAGAAACTCTACAAGCCAGAAGAGAGTGGGGGCCAATATTCAACATTCTTAAAGAAAAGAATTTTAAACCCAGAATTTCATATCCAGCCAAACTAAGTTTCATAAGTGAAGGAGAAATAAAATCCTTTACAGATAAGCAAATGCTTAGAGATTTTGTCACCACTAGGCCTGCCTTACAAGAGATCCTGAAGGAAGCACTAAACATGGAAAGGAACAACCGGTACCAGCCATTGCAAAAACATGCCAAAATGTAAAGACCATTGAGGCTAGGAAGAAACTGCATCAACTAATGAGCAAAATAACCAGTTAATATCATAATGGCAGGATCAAGTTCACACATAACAATATTAACCTTAAATGTAAATGGACTAAATGCTCCAATTAAAAGACACAGACTGGCAAACTGGATAAAGAGTCAAGACCCATCAGTCGGCTGTATTCAGGAGACCCATCTCACACACAGAGACATACATAGGCTCAAAATAAAGGGATGGAGGAAGATTTACCAAGCAAATGGAGAACAAAAAAAAGCAGGGGTTGCAATACTAGTCTCTGATAAAACAGACTTTAAACCATCAAATATCAAAAGAGACAAAGAAGGCCATTACATAATGGTAAAGGGATCAATTCAACAGGAAGAGCTAACTATCCTAAATATATATGCACCCAATACAGGAGCACCCAGATTCATCAAGCAAGTCCTTAGAGACTTACAAAGAGACTTAGACTCCCATACAATAATAATGGGAGACTTCAACACTCCACTGTCAACATTAGACAGATCAACGAGACAGAAAGTTAACAAGGATATCCAGGAATTGAACTCATCTCTGCAGCAAGCAGACCTAATAGACATCTATAGAACTCTCCACCCCAAATCAACAGAATATACATTCTTCTCAGCACCACATCATACTTACTCCAAAATTGACCACGTAATTGGAAGTAAAGCACTCCTCAGCAAATGTACAAGAACAGAAATTATAACAAACTGTCTCTCAGACCACAGTGCAATCAAACTAGAACTCAGGACTAAGAAAATCAATCAAAACCGCTCAACTACATGGAAACTGAACAACCTGCTCCTGAATGACTACTGGGTACATAACGAAATGAAGGCAGAAATAAAGATGTTCTTTGAAACCAATGAGAACAAAGATACAACATACCAGAATCTCTGGGACACATTTAAAGCAGTGTGTAGAGGGAAATTTATAGCACTAAATGCCCACAAGAGAAAGCAGGAAAGATGTAAAATTGACACTCTAACATCGCAATTAAAAGAACTAGAGAAGCAAGAGCAAACACATTCGAAAGCTAGCAGAAGGCAAGAAATAACTAAGATCAGAGCAGAACTGCAGGAGATAGAGACACAAAAAACCCTCCAAAAAATCAATGAATCCAGGAGTTGGTTTTTTGAAAAGATCAACAAAATTGACAGACCACTAGCCAGACTAATAAAGAAGAAAAGAGAGAAGAATCAAATCGACGCAATTAAAAATGATAAAGGGGATATCACCACCGACCCCACAGAAATACAAACTACCATCAGAGAATACTATAAACACCTCTACGCAAATAAACTGGAAAATCTAGAAGAAATGGATAATTTCCTGGACACTTACACTCTTCCAAGATTAAACCAGGAAGAAGTTGAATCCCTGAATAGACCAATAGCAGGCTCTGAAATTGAGGCAACAATTAATAGCCTACCAACCAAAAAAAGTCCAGGACCAGATGGATTCACAGCTGAATTCTACCAGAGGTACAAAGAGGAGTTGGTACCATTCCTTCTGAAACTATTCCAATCAATAGAAAAAGAGGGAATCCTCCCTAACTCATTTTATGAGGCCAACATCATCCTGATACCAAAGCCTGGCAGAGACACAACAAAAAAAGAGAATTTTAGACCAATATCCCTGATGAACATCGATGCAAAAATCCTCAATAAAATACTGGCAAACCGGATTCAGCAACACATCAAAAAGCTTATCCACCATGATCAAGTGGGCTTCATCCCTGGGATGCAAGACTGGTTCAACATTCGCAAATCAATAAACATAATCCAGCATATAAACAGAACCAAAGACAAGAACCACATGATTATCTCAATTGATGCAGAAAAGGCTTTTGACAAAATTCAACAGCCCTTCATGCTAAAAACGCTCAATAAATTCGGTATTGATGGAACGTACCTCAAAATAATAAGAGCTATTTATGACAAACCCACAGCCAATATCATACTGAATGGGCAAAAACTGGAAAAATTCCCTTTGAAAACTGGCACAAGACAGGGATGCCCTCTCTCACCACTCCTATTCAACATAGTGTTGGAAGTTCTGGCTAGGGCAATCAGGCAAGAGAAAGAAATCAAGGGTATTCAGTTAGGAAAAGAAGAAGTCAAATTGTCCCTGTTTGCAGATGACATGATTGTATATTTAGAAAACCCCATTGTCTCAGCCCAAAATCTCCTTCAGCTGATAAGCAACTTCAGCAAAGTCTCAGGATACAAAATTAATGTGCAAAAATCACAAGCATTCTTATACACCAGTAACAGACAAACAGAGAGCCAAATCAGGAATGAACTTCCATTCACAATTGCTTCAAAGAGAATAAAATACCTAGGAATCCAACTTACAAGGGATGTAAAGGACCTCTTCAAGGAGAACTACAAACCACTGCTCAGTGAAATCAAAGAGGACACAAACAAATGGAAGAACATACCATGCTCATGGATAGGAAGAATCAATATTGTGAAAATGGCCATACTGCCCAAGGTAATTTATAGATTCAATGCCATCCCCATCAAGCTACCAATGAGTTTCTTCACAGAATTGGAAAAAACTGCTTTAAAGTTCATATGGAACCAAAAAAGAGCCCGCATCTCCAAGACAATCCTAAGTCAAAAGAACAAAGCTGGAGGCATCACGCTACCTGACTTCAAACTATACTACAAGGCTACAGTAACCAAAACAGCATGGTACTGGTACCAAAACAGAGATATAGACCAATGGAACAGAACAGAGTCCTCAGAAATAATACCACACATCTACAGCCATTTGATCTTTGACAAACCTGAGAGAAACAAGAAATGGGGAAAGGATTCCCTATTTAATAAATGGTGCTGGGAAAATTGGCTAGCCATAAGTAGAAAGCTGAAACTGGATCCTTTCCTTACTCCTTATATGAAAATTAATTCAAGATGGATTAGAGACTTAAATGTTAGACCTAATACCATAAAAATCCTAGAGGAAAACCTAGGTAGTACCATTCAGGACATAGGCATGGGCAAAGATTTCATGTCTAAAACACCAAAAGCAACGGCAGCAAAAGCCAAAATTGACAAATGGGATCTCATTAAACTAAAGAGCTTCTGCACAGCAAAAGACACTACCATCAGAGTGAACAGGCAACCTACAGAATGGGAGAAAATTTTTGCAATCTACTCATCTGACAAAGGGCTAATATCCAGAACCTACAAAGAACTCAAACAAATTTACAAGAAAAAAACAAACAACCCCATCAAAAAGTGGGCAAAGGACATGAACAGACATTTCTCAAAAGAAGACATTCATACAGCCAACAGACACATGAAAAAATGCTCATCATCACTGGCCATCAGAGAAATGCAAATCAAAACCACAATGAGATACCATCTCACACCAGTTAGAATGGCAATCATTAAAAAGTCAGGAAACAACAGGTGCTGGAGAGGATGTGGAGAAATAGGAACACTTTTACACTGTTGGTGGGATTGTAAACTAGTTCAACCATTATGGAAAACAGTATGGCGATTCCTCAAGGATCTAGAACTAGATGTACCATATGACCCAGCCATCCCATTACTGGGTATATACCCAAAGGATTATAAATTATGCTGCTATAAAGACACATGCACACGTATGTTTATTGCAGCACTATTCACAATAGCAAAGACTTGGAATCAACCCAAATGTCCATCAGTGACAGATTGGATTAAGAAAATGTGGCACATATACACCATGGAATACTATGCAGCCATAAAAAAGGATGAGTTTGAGTCCTTTGTAGGGACTTGGATGCAGCTGGAATCCATCATTCTTAGCAAACTATCACAAGAACAGAAAACCAAACACTGCATGTTCTCACTCATAGGTGGGAACTGAACAATGAGATCACTCGGACTCAGGAAGGGGAACATCACACACCGGGGCCTATCATGGGGAGGGGGAAGGGGGGAGGGATTGCATTGGGAGTTATACCTGATGTAAATGACGAGTTGATGGGTGCAGCACAGCAACATGGCACAAGTATACATATGTAACAAACCTGCACGTTATGCACATGTACCCTACAACTTAAAGTATAATAATAATAAATAAATTTAAAAAAAAAAAAAATATTTTTCTTCCAATACTATTTCTTCCTGCATTTTTATTGTGGCAAAACATACATAACACAAAACTTGAGATTTTAATTATTTTTAAGTGTACACTTCAGTGGCATTAAGCACATTCACAACATTATGCAACCATCACCACTATCCATTTCCTGAACTTGTTCACCATCCCAAACAGAAACTCTGTACTCATTAAACCATCACTCTCAGCTCCTCTCTCCCCCAGCCCCTTGTAACTTCCATTCTACTTTTTGTCTCTATGAACTTGACTACTCTAAGTACCTCATAATAGTGGAATCATACAATACTTGTTCTTTGGTGTCTGGCTTGTTTTACCTAGCATAATGTTTTCAAGGTGCATCCCTGTTGCAACATGCATCAGATTTTATTCCTTTATAATAAAAGACTGAATAATAGTCCATTGTAGGTATATGCTGTGCCATACTTTTGTCTATCCATTCATGTGTTGTGGACATTTAGAGTGTTTTCACCTTTTGGCTATTATCAATAATGCTGCTATGAACATGGGTGTACAAGTATCTGTTTGAGTCCCTGAATTTACCAGATCATGTGCTAGTTCTATGTTGAACTTTTTGAGGCATCATCAAACTGTTTTCCATGGTGGTTGCACCATTTTATGTTCCCACCAGCAATGTACACACGTTCCAATTTTTCTACATACTCACCAACACTCATTATTTACCTCTTTTTTTAAGTAATAGGTATCTAATGGGTGTGCTTCCAGTATTTTTATAAATTATTTTCTTTCTTCAAGCATGGTGAGTAAAATCAATTTTAGACTCATTCAACTTATCCAATATTTACCAAAATAAACATAAAAAGATTATTTTATAAAGGTGTATTTTTTTTCTTATATTTTTCATTATTTTCTAGTTTTTAAAAATAATTACAACAAGGGAGAGAAATAGAGTGTTCTCTTTTTTTCATTTCCAAAAAAAATTAAAATTCATTACATAATATTTATAGAACCCTAAAACTTGCTGAATAGAATACATACAATTGAAGGAACTTTATTTTGATCTCCCCCTTTCCTTCTCATCTTTTTTTCCTCTCATCTATAACCTGATGAAGTATTAGTACAAAAAATACCTTACTCTTTTGACTTTTCCATTTTTTTTTGAACTTTGTGATGAATGGGCATTTTGTGGTGATGGTCCAAAAAGACTGATTGCTGCTATTGAATAAATGTAACCATACAAGTGTTTATAAAAGATAAGGCTATAGGAGAATATGAAGAAGAATGTAGTATGGATTGGCATAAATACCTTTGGATTTAGCAGTTGGGTTTCACTGGGAAATTAGTGGCTTTTGTTATGGTAGAGAAAGTTAGCTGCCTGCCAAAATCCTTTCTCCTCTTGCAATTTCCCCTGTACTTTTGCAGCTATGTGTGGTCATGCAATTCGTCCCTGTCAATGAAGCCTTAGGAAATGATGTGTGCCATTTCTGGGTCAGTTTCTTTGCTTTAAACTTTAAATTTTAAAATCAATATAGATTCACAGGATATTGCAAAAAAATGTACAGGAAGACCCCATAAACCCTTCACCCACTCCCACTGGTGGCATCCTGCATACATATAATGGAATATTAAAAGCTGAAAATTGACATTTGTACAATCCATAGAAGGTATATAGATCTGCAAGCATGTGTGTGTGTGTGAGTGTGTCTGTGTAGTCCTATGCAATTTTATCACATGTATAGCTTTGTGTAACTGCCACCCCAATCAAGACATGGAACTATTCTGTCACCCATGCTACACCTGTATAATCATTACCTCCCTCTCCCATCCCTAACCTGTGCCAACCTCTAATCCATGCTCTATTTCTATAATGTTGTAATTTCAAGAATGTCTTATAAATAGAATCATGTGGAATAGAATCAAATGGAATCACAGTATGCAATCTTTTAGGACTGGCTTTTTCATTCAGCATAATGCCTTTGAAATTCATCAGATTTGTTCCATATATCAATAGTTGCTTGCTTTTGATTACTGAGTGATATTCCATAGTGTGACTATATCAGTTTGTTTAACTATTAACCCATTGAAAAGCATCTGGCTTGTGTCCAGGTTTGGGTAATAATAAAGCTGCTATGAAAATTCATGTGCAGGTTTTTGCATGAACATGTATGTGTTCATCTCTCTTGAAGAGAGATCCATGAGCTGAGCATTTTCTTAATTGGGTGTGATTCGCCAACTCTCTCTTTCTCTTCCACAAGTGGGATTCACACAGCAAGTCACGAGGGATGATAGACAGAGACATAAAGTAGAAGAAGCCTGATTTCCGAATCACTGAGTAAAGGAGAGACTACTATTGCTCAGAACTATCTACCTTGGACGTTAAATAAAACAGAGATAAGATTGTAGTGTTTGGGGTGATTTGTTATAGTAGTTTGGCCTATCCTATCTAAAACCACTAACAAACTAAAAATAACCCAATGAATACAACACATTCTAACCCAAGAGCTAAATAAACTTTTCTGCAATCAAATTATATTCAATAAGAACAGTTTTTTTAATTTAAAAAATATTTTGTTAGAAATCATTATTATTTGTTTTTTAGAAAACAAAATCATACTGCATTATCACAGTAGTAACATGGGTTGCACAGGTAATCCCTATGTTAAATCTTCCTTGACCAGAATGGCTTACTCAATTTCTTTGTTTTTAGCTCGCCTCCTTCTGCTATTACTCTTCCACTGAATTTAATTTGCAACTTCCGCTCACCTATTCCCTAGCACTGCAGTTCTCAAACTTCAGCTGCATCGGGATCACTGGGAGGGCTTGTTACAATCAGGTTGCTGGGCCCCATTCCCAGAGTTTCTGATTCATTTGCATTTTAACAAGTTTCCCAGGTGATCTCAAATCTGTTGGTCTGAGAGTCATATATTGAGAACCACTGACCTAGAAAATCATAAAAATAAGATTGTAATGTTTTTCAAACAAGAGAAGCAAGACTCTGAAGGCTACATGAAGGTATCTCTAATGATCCAAATAAGTTGAATTAGATAGCCAGACGCTGTAGCATCTACTTTAACTATGGAGAAACTGTATGGAGAAACTGGATTTTGTTGGAGAAACTGGGTTTTGTTGTTCTTTGGTTGGTTGGTAGGTTTTTTCCCATTGGTTTTTCACTTGCTTCCAGCTTCTGATGGAGTCTTAGCAGTTAGATCTTAAAGATTATCTAATCCCAAAATAAGCAAGCAGCCCGCTCTCTGTTATAGCACTTCCAGGGATGGATAACTCACCCTTTTGTTGTTTTCAAATAGTTGAGTCTGTCAGATGGGAAGAATCTAGTTAAGTGTTACTTTTAAATGATGTGAATTAGGATACAAACTGAGACATGAGAAGATGAAACTATCTTAGCTTTCCCTAACAGCCTTTTAAATTAGTATTTTAAAACTTCTTATATTTTTTCTATTATACATTATTCAGAATAAGATAAAATAAAGAAAGTCACTTAAAAAGAGCCAAAAAGATTTTTTATATAGGCTCAACAGAGCACTGTAACAAAGTAAAGAGTCAGAGACTGGATTGAAATCATGGTCTTCTATGGATGAGCCATGTCAATTACTGTTAGCCTGGACTTCATTTGCAATATGGGGATAAAAGTGTGCCTGTATTACTCACAGGTATAGCAAATCATACTTATTCAAATAATACATATCAAAATACCCTCTAAATTGAGAAAATCAACTTGTTAGCTATTAATAGCCCAATTAGTAATCTTATCCCTTTCAACTAATACAACATTCTTGCATAGTGTTTCCAATATCTTAGTCTCTTGGTTAAGCACTAATAAATATATGGTAGAAAAATGCCCTTTTGCCTCCTCCTGCATTTTTTTTTTTTTGAGATAGGGTCTCGCTCTGTTGTCCAGGCTGGAGTGCAGTGGCAAGATCTCAGCTTACTGCAACCTCTGCCTCCCAAGTTCAAGCGATTCTCCTGCCTCAGTTTCCCAAGTAGCTGGGACTACAGGTGCCCACCACTACACCTGGCTAATTATTGTATTTATAGTAGAGATGGGGGGTTTCACCATGTTGGCCTGGCTAGTCTCAAACTCTTGACCTCAAGTGACCCACCCGCCTCAGCCTTCCAAAGTGTTGGGATTACAGGCGTGAGCCACTGCACGGGACTTTTTTTTTTTTTTTTTTTTTTTTTTTTTTTTTTTTTTTTGGTAATACAAAAACAACATAAATCAGGGCAGTCTCTATCTCTTGAGAATTTCAAAACAACCATAATGTCCCCTGTCTCTCTTAACCTCTCCATGGCTGTTCATAATGATGGTTGCCCCAACTTAAGTCTACTACCTTGGTATCAACAAAAGTCTAGCCTGACAGGATATTAGCAGCTCTTTCTGATAGTGGGTGACTGAAATTTTTTCAGCACCCTTCCCTGGCCCATCCTGCCTGTACTAAATATAAGATTTGCCTTGCTTCTCTTCTCTTTTTCCACAACAAGCTTGAAGGTCTATCATTCGCAATCCCTAGAGGGATTCAATATTAATTTCATCTGTTCTGTCCCCCAACAATGGAGCACTGAATAAGACATTCCCCTATTTTTTTTGTCAGCAGCTTCTATAACACATCCAAAGGGCAACTATACTTTTGGCCCAGATGCGAAGGTCCCCTGAGTCTTTTCGTATCCTCCCTACAAAGTGGAATCTCTTTCAGCCTCCCCAGGAAGGTCTCCTGCTGCTGTTGGATTGTGCCAGCACCCCATCCTTCAATAACAGGGCTAGTTTCTATTTTCTCCAACACTGCTCCCAGCTTAGGAGCACCCCAAGCTGGCAGAGCATCGTGTTCACTTCATCTCTGCCCTGTCCTCCAGAAGTGTGCCCTCACTTTCTATGTGGATGGCCTAGACTACGTCACTTCTCTGACTTCCCCTTGGACCTTCAGCCCTGCTTAGTGGTGGAATAGGGGTGGCTGGAGTATGTCCTTGTTCCTCCAGCTCCATGTCAACTCCTGCTTCAGTGCAAGTTTCTCCTCTGCCAAACCTTCCCTTCAACTGCTGTTGGAAACTAATAATGGACAGAAGTGTTTTGCAACTTGCTCTCCTTGAAAGTATTAATCCATTTTCTCCTACGCTACATTATAAGGCCAAATCTGAAGTTTTTCAGTGCCTGCAGCATGTTCAAACCAATGGTATGAATAACTTCAGAATCAGCATGATGCTGATTCCCTTCCCCAAGGCCCTACATGGCCAGCAAAGTGACTGGTGCCATTCCTGAAAGCCTCTGTGTCGATGAAAGAACCTATCAATTTCAGTAATAGAAATCTTGTTAAAACCAGGTTGCTGGGCCCCATTCCCAATGTTCTGATTAATCTGAAACCACAATAAGTGTCCCAGGTGATATCGAAGCTGCTCATATGAGAACCACACTTTGTTAGCCTGTTAATGGTTAAAATAAAAGCTTTAGTGAAAAAACAAGGGTTTCTAAAAGTGTACTGATTAATCCACCTATATAAGTAGATAGTTTACCACATTCCTACACAGAAATCCAATTCAATAATTTTAAAAGCAAACGTCTTTTATGATGAGCTGTTCAATACTCTGACAGCCAGTCAATCGCAGAGTACAAACAATCTCATTAAAGATACAAAAAGTTTTAGGATGAAAAAGTGATCATAGCTGAGGCTGCTATAAGTATATTCATTTGCATTATCAATCACAATGTATTTATTTCTAGTAAGAATGAGAATCCCATTCATCTTACTGAGTTAGGTCCTTCTCAAGCACCCTCCCCCAAACATTGTAATTGCCCCCCTGAAAGTAAAGATGAAGTCAGCACCAAGTACCTTCTAAAGCATCCACTGGAAAGAGTGCAAGTCATTAATCCATATTTAATATTTTTCTTCTCATTTTTGCAAAATTTCAAACCCAGAGAATATTACAGTAAATATATATGTACATTTACTCAGATTAATCAATTATTATTTTGCCACATGTGCTCTCTCTCTGTCATCTCTAGATAGATAGATAGATAGATAGATAGATAGATAGATAGATAGATAGATAGAGATAATGTATATACTTCCTTTCTTAATCATTTGAAGGTTGGTTGCAGACAGCATAATAACCCTAAATATTTCAGCATGCATCTTTGAAGATAAAAATATTTTCCTAAATAACTACAAAACCATAATCACAACTAAGAAATTCAACATATAAACTGACACACAATTTATATTCAAATTGTTCCAGTTGTTCCCAAAGCCCCCAAATATCATTTATAGTTTTCTCTCTTTTCTTTTTACTTTAAACCCACTATCCAAACTCCACACATTGCATTCTGTTTTTAGTTCCCTCTAATTTTTGTAATTTAAATATTTTAAAGAACCCAGGCCAACTGTCTGTCACAATGTCTCCCTTTCTGGATTTGCCTGGTTGTTTCCTCATGATTAGACCAGATGTAACATGTTTGGCAAGAATATGGCCCAGGTGATATTACATCAAATCCCGAGTCATAGACTACAAGATTGTTCCACTGCCTAGAATCACATGGATAAGGTACAACATAAACTACATTTTTCACTTTGTAATAGATAGGCAGCCTGTGATGAGATAGTATGAGAACATGTGAACAACCTGTGCCCCACCACCTTTCTCCAAAAGATTTAGTATTCACTGACAATCCTTGTCTGATCAATTATTAAATTGGATTACAATGCTGTACTTTTCTTAACCTGTCTTGTCTTCTACATTTATTAGTCAGCATTCTTCCATTTTTATTTTTTAAAAGAGATTTCCATATATGTACCATACAAGCATAGATCATTTTATTGCACTTCACTTTATTGCACTTTACAGATGTTGTTACTTTTTTTACGAATTGGAGGTTTGTGGCAACCCTGCTTTGAATAAATCTATTCGCATCATTTTTCTAACAACACGTGCTCACTTTACGTCTCTGTGTCACATGTTAGCAATTCTCAAAATATTTCAAACTTTTTCATCATTATTATATCTATTATAGTGATCTGTGATACTATCTTTGCTGTTACTATTATAATTGTTTTGGCTTGCCACAACCAAGCCCACAAGAGATGGTGAACTTGGCCAGGTGCAATGGCTCATGTCTGTAATCACAACACTTTAAGAGGCCAAAGCAGGAGGATGGCTTCAGGTCAGGAGTTTGGGACCAGCCTGGATAACATAGCGAGAACCTGTAACCTGTAGTCCCAGCTACTCAGAAAGCCTAGGTGGGAGGATCGCTTGAGGCCAGAAGTTCAAGACTACGGTGACCTATGATTGTACCACTGCACTCCAGCCTGGGCAACAGAGCAAGACCTGTCTTAAATAAATAAATAAATGGCGAACTTAATCAGAAAATGTGTGTTCTGACTGTTCCACTGACCAGCTTTCTCTCTCTCCTCAGGCCTCTCTGTTCCCTGAGACACAACAATATTGAACTTAGGCCAATTAATAACCCTACAATGGCCTCTAAATGTTCGAGTGAAAGAAAAAGTCACACATTTCTCACCTTAAATGCAAAGCTAGAAATGATTAAGTTGAGTGATGAGGAAGGCATGTTGAAAGCCGAGATAGGCAAAAAGCTAGGCCTCTTGCACCACTTAGCCAAGCTGTGAATATGAAGGAAAAATTCTGGAAGGAAATTAAAAGTGATACTCCAGTAAACACACAATTGACAAAAAAGTGAAACAGTTTTATTGTCAATATGAAGAAAGTTTTAATAATCTGGAGAGAAGATCACACCAGTCACAACATTCCCTTAAGCCAAAGCCTATCCAGAACAAGGCCCTAATTCTCTCCAATTCTAGGAAGACTGAGAGAAGTGAGGAAGTTGCAGAAGCAAAGTCTGAAGCTAGCAGAGGTGAGTTCATGTTTAAGGAAAGAGGCCATTTCCATAACATAAAAGTTCAAGGTGAAGTAGCAAGTGCTGTTGGAGAAGCTGAAGCAAGTGATCCAAAAGGTCTACCTAAGATCACTGATGAAAGTGGATACAAACACTAGATTTTCAATGTAGGTGAAGCAGCCTTATATTGGAAAAGAATACCATCTAGGATTTCCATAGTTAAAGAGAAGTGAATGACTGGCTTCAAAGCTTCAAAAGATAAGCTGACTCTCTTGTTAGAGTCTAATGCAGCTGGTGACTATACTGAAACCAATGCTCATTTACAAATCTGAAAATACTAGGGCTCTGAAGAATTATACGAAATCTCCTCTACCTGTGCTCTATTAGTGGAACAAAAAAGCATGGATGACATCAAATCTGTTTACAGATGGTTTACTCATTATTTTAGGCCTATTATTGAGACCTACTGCTAAGAAAGAATGATTCATTGCAAATGATTACTACTCATTGACAATGCATCTAGTCCACCGAAGAGCTCTAGTGGAAATGTACAGGGAGATTAATGTTGTTTTCATGCTGCTACTGCTAACACAACATCCATTCTGCAACCCATAGATCAAGGAGTAATACCTATTTTCAAGTCTCATTATTTAAGAAATATATTTTGTAAAGCTATAGCTACCATAGATAGTGATTCCTCTGATGAATCTGGACAAAGTAAATTTAAACCTTCTGGAAAGAGTTCATCATTCTGCATATCATTAGGAACATTTATGATTCATGGAAGGAATTCAAAATATCAACGTGAACAGGATTTTGGAAGAAGCTCTAATCCTCATGGGTGACTTTCAAGGGTACAAGACTTCAGTGGAGGAAGTAACCACAGATGGGGTAGAAATAGCAAGAGAACTAGAATTAGTTCTCTTGAATATGAGAATTCGTTCATATCCTATCATATCATAGCAGATCATATCATATGAAATTAGTTTTCTTGAATATGAGCCTGAATATGTGGCTGAATTGCTGCAATCTCATGATAAAACTTAAATGGATAAGGAGTTGCTTCTCATGGATGAGCAAAGAAAGTGATTTCTTGAAATGGAAACTACTCCTGGTGAAGATGCTGAACATTGTTGTAATGACAAGGAGTTATTTAGAGTATTACATAAACTTAGTTATCAACAAAGCAGCAGCGGAGTTTGATAAGATTGACTCCAGTTTTGAAAGAAGTTCTACTGTGCATGAAAATGCTATCAAATAGCATTGTATGCTACAGAGAAATATTTTGTGAAAGGAAGAGTCAATCAATGTGGCAAACTTTATTGTTATTTTTAAAAATCACCACAGTCACCCGACCTTCAGTAATCACCACCCTGATCAGTCAGCAGCCATCAAAATTGAGGCAAGACCTTCCACCAGCAAAACAATTATGACTGATGGAAGGCTCAGATGATAATTACATTTTTTAGCATTAAAATATTTTTTTAAAAATGTAAGTACATTTCTAGACATAATAATATACTAGGAAACCAAAAATTTATGTGACTCACTTTATTGTTTATTTGTTTTACTGTGGCAGTCTGGAACCAAACTCACATTATCTATGCCTCTGTGTGTGTGTGTGTGTGTAATAACTATAGACCCATGCTTTTACTTTCTCCACTGAAGTCTTGAATTCCTCAAAGTCAGCCATCAGGGTTGGAATCAACTTCTCCCAAACTCCTGTTCAGGGTGATATTTTGACCTCCTCCCATGAATTATGGATGTTCTCAATGGCACCAAGAGTGGTGAGTCCTTTCCAGGAGGTTTTAAATTTATTTCTCCCAGATCCATCAAAGCAATCATGCTTTTACCTTTTCTTTAATTTCCTTTCATCTGTAATTATAATTATTCTTTTTTGATGTTTAAATTGTCTGAATTTGACCATTTGTATCTGCTTCATATAAAGTCCTGGAGTTGGACACATTCTAATGCTGGTTAGTTTTTTTAGTTGCTTAAGATATTCAACGGAATTTCATTTTAAGTGGATTTTGATATTTTCCATAGGAAATACAATTTTGGTAGTTGGGGAAATTATTGCTTATCTTATGGTAGCTTGAATCAGAATAGTCTGGAATCATACACTTGGAAATGCTGACACACAATATGGTTCTATATTTGATTGCAAGTAGTTCCTTAATTCAATTTTAATGGACATTTTTTCCAGGGTACTTTATATTAAACTACTAATGCTGAGAGTAAATTTTTGTTGAAGATTCAACAGAATCTCACAACCCTTACATTACCTTTTCTTTTACATTTTAAGTCATCTCTATGCAATTTACATTGTTGTAATGGTAACATATACATTATTATTTGTTATTTCCATCTAATAAGCAGTAACATTATTTAATTCTTCATGGGACCAGACACAAATTTGAAGATACATGGAGTTTCATATAATATATCATAAAATACAAACCCTATCACAGATTTTTTAATTAGGTATTAATTTGTATTGCAAAAGTAATACAGATACATGAGCAAAAAAGTAAAAGAGTACAAAATGGAAAATAATGACTGAAATTAAGATTTTTTTCCCACTCAAGACCCCCCAGTCCTACTTCTCAATAGCATCTGTTTTCATCTGAGTTTCCTTGCAGAAATTGCAAATGTACAAAAATAAATGTAAGTGAATCCTTTGTTGATGCTATTGTTAAACAAATACGATTTTTATAGCAACCAGTGTTCTGCATGCTACTGGCTCCCAAACCGTATTTGCATCATTTTTCATATCAGCATATCTTTGTCAGCTAACTCTCTTTAATAAATATATGCATAGGTTTTCACTGTGTAGTTATACCATAACTTATGTAACTAGTTCCATATGGTTGACAATTTTCAGTTATTTGCTTACTTCTTACTATTTCAAGCAATAGTGCAATATTAACTGTACATCTATCTTTAAGCACATGGGCTAGTGTGCATTTAGAGTAACTATTAGTGGGTCAAAAAATCAAGGAATATTTCATTTTGAGAGATAATGCCAGTAGTATGTGACAGTTACCTCTTCCCCTACACCCTTGATAACACTGTTGAATTAGCAAAATTTTCATTCCTGCCATATGCCAGTGTGATAGGTGAACATAAGTTTATTTAAATAGGAAATTGAGCACTTTTTGTATGTTTATAAATCCTCTATATGTTGGCAATAGTTATCTTTTTATAATTTGTCATTGAATAGAATATCTTTTCTTTATGATTTTAAAAGAACTCTTCATACATAAGGAAATCAAAGTTTTGGCTGTTGCATAAGTAAAGGAATATGTTTTTCCCTAGTTTATTATTTATCTTTTGATTGCTTATGATATATTTTCCACATGTAGTCAAATTGATCATTATCTTTCTATATGACTTACAGGTTACAAAAACAAAGTTTTCCCATTTATTAGAAAAAAAGTTTGGTAACATTTTCTTCTAATACTTTCATTCAGTTAAGTTTTATATTTTAATTCTTTATTTGTGGAATTTTAGTATAAAGAATGATTGACTCTAGCTTAATTTTCCCCAAATGGTTAGCCAGGTGGCCACAATACCATACATTAAACTGTTTCCACTAATCTGAAAGGCCACCCATATTCTACACTAAATTCCCCTAAGTACTTGAACCTATTCACTTCCATTAATTTGTCTCCCTATTAGCACTATCTTCAGTAATGAAGAACTGTCTTCATTACTATAGATTTAAGAATACACAAGAGATTGAGACCCATCCTGGCCAACATTGTAAAACCCTGTCTCTACTGAAAATACAAAAATTAGCTGGGTGTGGTGGTGCACGCCTGTAGTCCCAGCTACTCAGGAGGCTGGGGCAGGAGAATCGCATGAACCTGGGAGGCAGAGGTTGCAGTGAGCCAAGATCGCACAAATGCACTCCAGTCTAGTGACAGAGCAAGACTCTGTCTCAAAAAACAAAACAAACAAACAAAAAAAAACAAATACGCTAGCTCTAGTAAACACTCTACCCTCTTTCCACTTAGAGTTAAAGATTTGTGCTGCACAGCCACACAGCCTGGGTTCAAGTCCTGGCTCTGCACTTAATGTGGGACCTTGGAGAAGTTATTTCAATTTCTCTGTGTCCCCATTTCCCACCTGTAATGGGATAATAATAACTACTTCACAGAGGTGTCAGGAGGCATAACTGATATAATTTGTACAGAATGCTTATAATTATGCCTAGTAAAGATTGCATGTTTAATAAATGTTAGCTTTTTCTTTCTAGAACATTTTCTGGCTATTCTCAGATATTTGTTTTTCTATTTTAATCATTGGGACTGACTTCCCAATTTTTAAACCTTCTATGGTAGCAGCCTCCAAGATGGTCACTAATGACCTATGACTCCTAGAAGTCATGCCCTTGGGCAGTCTCCTCTCACATTAACTAGGACTGACCTGTGTAACCAATAGGATAGTATGAAAATGATTATGTGTGGCATTCAAAGTTAGGCCATAGAAGACCTTTCTGCTTCCACTGCACCCTGTTCCTTGGATCTCGTGCTCTGGGGAAGCCAGCTGCCACGCTGTAAAGAAACTTGAGCGGCCTCTGGAGAGGCCCACGGGGGAGGAACTGACACCTCCTGCCAATGATCATCACCATGTGGGTGAACCATCTTGGAAGTGAATCTTCCAGTTCACATCAAGACTTCAAATGATAGCAGGCATGACTGCAACCTCAAGAGAGATTCCAACCCAGAACCACCCAACAAAACTGCTCACAAATTCCTGACACACAGAAACTATGTGAAATAACAAAGATACATTGTTGTTTTAAATCATCGAGTTTGGGTTAATTTGTTAGACAACAATATGTAACAAATACACCTTCCTATTGGCAATTTTATTAGAAAAGCATTGAGTTTACAGACTCATTTATATAGAACAGACCTCCTCATATTATTGAATATTTCTGCCTAAGTAGAACTTCTGTCTTTCCATTGATTCGAGATTTTTTTAATTAGTAGATATTTTAAATCTTGTTCACCTAGGTCTATCATAACCTCCCTTATTATTTGTGCTGCTGTTATATTTCCTTCCATTTTATTCTCCAAATTATATTGATACTATCAATTTAATACCATTAATTTTCTGTTAATTTCATATCCAGCCAACTTGCTAAATTCTTTTTCCTAGAAGCTATAACTGATTGTTTTGCATTTTTCAGATGGGCAATCATACGATATGCAAATAATAATTTCACCTTCTATTTTCCATTTTATAGCTATTTCTTTCTCCTTTGTAATTTCACTGGCTGAACTAATAAATATTACCTCTAAAAATATATTATGGTAGAATACATTATAGACCATCAGTATTCATCAGTTTGATTTCTTCCATTATTCTGAATATTCTTGTAGTTAAACACTGTCACCAGCCAGGCATGGTGGCTCATACCTGTAATCCTAGCACTTTGGGAGGTTAAGGTGGGCAGATAACTTGACCCCAGGAATTCAAGACCAGTCTGGGCAATGTGGCGAAATCCTGTCTCTACAAAACACAGGAAAATTAGCCAGATGTGGTGGTGTGCCCCTGCAGTCCCAGCTACTCAGGAGGCTGATCACCTGAGCCTGGGAGGTCAAGGCTGCAGTAAGCCATGATCATGCCACTGCACTCCAGCCTGGGCAACACAGCAAGACCTTGTTTCAAAAAAAAAAAAAAAAAAAAAAAAAGACTGCCACCTTCCTCAGTTTGGGGAAGTTTTTATTTTATAACCTCATAACCTCTCATTTTTGATAAAAATATTAATAATTTTTAAAATTATAGCAAATTAAACCTTGCTTTCAGGTTCTTAATAATATGACTAAAAATGTAAGAGATGGCAGCTGTCACAGTTTATCTTTCATTTATTATCCTTAATACTACTTGACCTTTAACCAAAAGAATTAATTCTCTCCCTAAACCATGGAAAGTGGAAATTAGAACTACAGAAATAAATAAAAACATGGTTCTCAATGAAAACGTTTAAAATTAAAAGGGAATAATGTCTTGACATTGCTTAGGGAAAAAAGTCTTCCCAAATAATTTTCCTTTTAATAACTTTCAAAAGAAATGCAATTTCTGAAATATTTAAGTTAAGAAACAATTTTCAAAATGAAACTGGATAGACAGGAAGCAATGGGGAGCATTTTTGAGACCCAGGAAAATGAGAAAGCTACACTGTAACTGATAAATTGATTTTTTAAAATGTTGGAAGCTTGCAAACCCGTCTCTTCATTGCGCTGCACTAAGGAAATACACTAGCAGGCGTTAAAACACCCTCCAAGGATTTTCAGTCTCGTTATTATATCCATGTGGAGGAAAGAAAGCCAAAATAACAACTAGGTAAAGTAAAAGGTTCATTATTTCCTACAGTTGTTCAGTGTCAATTTTTTCCTTATCTATGTCTAACAGAAGAACATTTAGCACCTTATACTGCAGGCAAAATGAACATATAAGATTAGAATTAGAGACTCCCACATTTTATAGATTCTAATTCTGGAAACATATCTTGCATATAAATGATATTTATGCTTGAGAAGACCCTTTTCTATGCTTTACAGACAAATGTTATGCCAAGACTTTTCAGAGTGACTTATCACAACGCCAGATTTATGAGCAGGTTTGAGCAACATGAGCAGAGTCATCTCACACCAAACATTATGGGATTTACAAGAGTACATACCATGACGATAACATGTACGCTGGCTATTTCTGTTCTTAACTTGGAACCACAGATATGTTCAACTCAAACCCTTTCAAGTCTTAACATCTGTTGTGAGCATGATGAAAAACAATAGACGTGGAAAACTGGATTTATTTCAATACTAATTTCAGTAGCCTGGCTTAATGTAGCTACAGAATTTATATGAATAAGAGGAGAAACAAGGCAGACTAGGCAATCTGGGCAAGGAAATTTCATGATTGTTGGAACTCTGCAGATTTGGAGTCTACACACTTAGGACTCTGCAAAATACTCTGTTCTAATACCCAGCTATGCCCTTCAGAAGCATAGTGTAAGATTTGTTCCAACGACTTCGTAATGAAAGAGAGAGTTTCATCTTTACTTCAGATACCACCTGAACCGGAGTTAGATGATTTCCTTGGAAATAAATACTTTGTTAATTTCCTGTATTCCTGATAAGAACTCCAGTCAACATTTACACCAACATTATTTGCTTTTTATATGAATAGATACTCCTTAATCTTTGCTTACCAAACATATTGAGGTCATATGGCATTAACAATTCAATCATATTTTCTTTGTAAAATTTTTCTCTTCCTCTTTTAATTCTGCTGAACTGAAATGAACAAAGCAGTTTAAATTTTTGCCTTATGCTGCAATAAAGTCCAAAAATACAAGCTTGAAAGATAAACATGCTATAAGGAAACGTCACTGGCAAGCTAAGACTTGCATTAAGCTATACCATTAATATGCTTTCAGAAGCAAAGTGAATCCCTATATTGCCAGTCTTCATGAGGCTGAAGTATGATATCTCTGGATGTTTCCTTTCTCAGAAGGTGTTGTGACACTGCATTTCAATTTTTGAAAATGTGATGCAGCACTTTTGGAGAGAATTGTTTGGAAAGAGAGAGAAATAACCTTAAGCAAAGAACAATATGATTCTAAAACAAACAAATAAAAAAGAACCACACAATCGCTTTCTTAAGAAGAATATAATGTAGAACACACAAACACACAAAATTATACTGCAGAAAAGAAACTCTTGATGTGCTTATGTGAAATTATGGAGAAAAGCTAAAAACTTCAGAACAGGTTTTTGCTTTTTAACCTTAACTTAGCAGACCAATCTCCACTAATCCAAAAATGTTAACTGAAAATTGCACTACTACTTTATGATTATTGCAATTCAGAAAAGAATTAGAGTCAAACATTGGATTGCATGTGAAATCAAATCTTTCATTGAGGTTTACAAATTCCTGTTTACAAGAAGTATCACATTTAGGGTATCACTAGTTAGACAAAAACAGTGTTCCAGGATACAAATTGGTATAAAATTTTAATTTTGTAACCCCTACACTTTTTGAATTTCTTTCTCTATTGGTTGTCTGCACTCAAAACATCCCTGACTTTTATTGGTGATGTGATTAGTAAAACTCAGTTGCCACGTGTGACTAAGGATGTGGCTAGTTATCAGGCTTTTGTTCACTTGCTCCTCTTTGAGCAAAAAGTACAACCTTCAAGATGATGTGTGAACTAAAGAGATGCAGATGAAAAGAGATTGGCTGCTCCAAGATGTGCCCACACCTTTTAAGTGTGCCTTGGGAAATGAGTTGAGACCTCTCTGAAGCCAGGCTATTCCAACTGCCTTGGATGCTAGCTCTCTGAGTAGCAAAATAGATGCCTGCAGTCCTTGTAAAAACAAGCTTAAGTCCCTCTGTGAGGGCACCTTTATAACACAACATTTAACAGTTTTTCAATGAATACACAAGTACACATGTTGGTTTCAGTAATCTTGACAGTTATTTGGAAAAAACAATGCCGTGGAAAGCATATTTGCCATTTATGTCGCAAAGCTAAGTTTCATCTTACATGGTTAGTCATTGATTAGTACTATTTCAGACTGAAGTACTTTGAGGCACCTTCCCTCAGACCCTCTAAATATGACACAACCCACAGCTTTCAGTGTTATGTGCATAGCCAATACCTCCTGATGAGGAGTAATTGGAACTACAATACTAGGTCCTCAACTTGACTCTAATGAATTTTGAATGTCACACCTTCCGAGATGGCCTTCGCTCTTGCAGAATCTATAGTTGTATTAGTTTCTCTCAGTCGACATCCTTGAATTTTCCAGTCAAGTGCTGCTTTAATACTGCAGAAAAGAAAGCCTTAGCTTGCTTTCTTTCCATGTAGCTTTGCTAGGGCAAGGACCTCCTCCCACATTTTTTCTGATTCCATTGGTAAGAATTCTCTGATTGCATAGTGTTGACATTTAAATTTATTCAAAAAATATTTCTTCACCAAATATTTACTGAGTGTTTACTCTATGCCAAAGAGTGTGCTAGGTGTTAGAGATATAGGATGAATAAGAGATTTATGTTCCTTGCTTTAATTGGCCTGAAGCCTACTGGGAAATGTCAAGAATTAAACAACAACTCTACAGTTGAAGTGCTCTGGAATGAAAGCACAGAGCGGAGTACTCAGCCCAGTTATAGTGGAAGGGGTGGAGTGAAGAACGGAAGTCAGATAAGTACCTGGAGGGTATTATTTCACCGGGATCCAATAGGTGATTGAGAAAAGAAAGATATGGCAAAAGGTAGCCGAGGATAGAGTGGAATTTTTCCTAAGCACAGACCATGTATTGTATGTTCTGTTCCTCTGAATTATAAGGCCAACAAAAATGCGGCATCACTGCCCAACATATTTTCTGATTATATCATTAATTTCCATTAACGTTAACCATGGTTGAGTCAGAAAGAAGGAATTTACTATATATTTCAAATATTAGGTGGTCCTGCAGTATAAAATTTAAAAATTCCCCCAAACAGCAATGTTGGAATAAGCACACAAGGGTACTTTCACCCAGGTTTCATTTACGAAATTCAATTTTCTGAACAATGACTGAGGAAACAATGATAATTTCATCAAGCCTGGGTCTTAAAAGAGGCAGCAAAAGACCAGAATGAGGCATAAAAGTGGTTGGGATGAATGGTCAACCATAACATGCTTTTGTTGGCAACTCCATATGTTTCATGACAGAATGGATGCTTTGGCAGACAGATTCAGGAAAGCAGGCTGCATCCATTATCTATTTCTGTGTAGCACATTACCACAAAACTTAGCAGCTTGAAACAGTTCCGGCTTATTATCTCATAGTTTCTGTGGATCAGGAATCCAGGCACAGCTTAGCTGAGTCCTTTGCTTCAGGGTCTCTCACAAGCTGCAATGAAAGTGGGAGCCAAAGCTCCAGTCTTATCTGTAGCCTCAACCAAGGAAAGACCCGCACCAAGCCTATGTAATTATTTGCAAGATTCGGCTTCTCACTGGCTGTTGGCGGGAGGCTGCTCTCCATTCTTTGCCATGGGGACCTCTCCAACATAACAGCTTGATTCATAAAAGCATGCAAGCAAAGAAGGCTATAAAGTCAGTCAGTATGATAGCAGTCATGATTTCTCATAACCTAATCATGGAAGTGACATCCTCTCAATGCTACCATATTCTATACTAGAAGAAAGTCACTCAAGGGGAAAGGATCACACAAGATCATTAATCCCAGCGGCTGGAATCTCTGGGGGCCATCTGCAAGACAGTCTGCCTTACAGGCCAGTTCACGGGCCACCGTTAATGTGTCTCAGTCAGTGTAAAACATGCCCAAGTTTTAGCACATTTCAAATTCTCTAGCAGGAATATACAAACACAAGATTATAGTACCTGTTTTTCTTGGCTTTTTTTTTTTTATTATTATTTATTTATTTATTTATTTATTTATTTATTTGAGACGGAGTCTCGCTCTGTCGCCCAGGCTGGAGTGCGGTGGCGCGATCTGGACTCACTGCAAGCTCCGCCTCCCAGGTTCACGCCATTCTCCTGCCTCAGCCTCCCGAGTAGCTGGGACTACAGGCACCCACCACCACACCCGGCTAATTTTTTGTATTTTTAGTAGAAACGGGGTTTCACCCTGTTAAGCCAGGATGGTTTCCATCTCCTGATCTCGTGATCCGCCCGCCTCAGCCTCCCAAAGTGCTGGGATTACAGGCGTGAGCCACCGCACCCGGCCAGCTTTGTTATTTTAAGTAATATTTAATACAGTCACAAACACAACTGGTTCCAATAGAGAATTAATCTAGATAAGTAATCAGATATACTTTACTCTCTCTATAAAGCAGGGGTCCTCAACACCCGGGCCGTGGACCGTACTGATCCATGGCCTGTTAGGGACTGGGCCGCACAGCAGGAGGTGAGCAGCAGGCAAGAGCGCATTACCACCTGAGCTCCGCCTCCCGTCAGAGCAGCAGCAGCATTAGATTCTCATAGGATCGTGAAAACTATTGTGAACTGCACGTTAGGGATCTAGGTTGCAGGCTCCTTATGAAAATCTACTGCAAGCTGCAGCCCAGGACAGCTTTGAATGTGGCCCAACGCAAATTCTTAAATTTTCTTAAAGCATTATGAGATTTTTTGGTGATTATATTTTTTAGCTCATTAGATATCATTCATGCTAATGTATTTTATGTGTGGCCCAAGGCAATTTTTCTTCTTCCAATGTGGTCTAGGGAAGCCAAAATATTGGACACCTCTGATCTAATGCCTGATGATCTGAGGTAGAACAATTTCATCCCAAAACCTTCCCCACCCAAACCAATCCGTGGAAAGATTGTCTTCCACAAAACTGGTCCCTGGTGCCAAATAGGTTGGGGATTGATGCCACAGAGGATACCTCCACAGTGTGGTACGACATTGTCCCCTAGTACATGTGAAGGAAACAGCAGAAAGTGTAAATGGTAAATATGAGTGGGGAGTAAATGGATTCTACAGGACAAATAGAATTCTTGCACATCTACTGGTTTTTGGAATCCATTAGCAACATAACATCTTCATACAGTTCTAATAAGTAATACTGGGCACTGGATATATGCACACACACCTAAAAATTAATCAAGTCACAAAGACAAACATGCTTTAGAAAAAAGCTGTCTAGCCTGATAATAACAAAGCCCTGAAACAGCAATATAAATAAGAATATTTCAGGTAAATTGCTAGAGGCTGTATTTTGTTTTCTAAGCAATTGTACTTCTCAAGGATTGATGATAGTCTTATGAAAAACAGGCACTATGAGCTCACTCTAAGGAAGAATCCTCCTGAAGCCTGTCTAATTCAATGCAAATGTATCTCTAAAACAAAACAGGGACAAAATGTCTCTAGCACCCCTCATTCTAGGATGTTTCTCAAATGCTGCCTTAATCAATGCTGTGGGCGGAGATTATTGCTAACCCAAATGCTTCTTCCACATGAAACCTGAAGATAATCTTACTGGAAAATATGATCATGCTCTATTACTTTTATTCAAATCTGATCCTCACACAGTTGAAAAAGAATTCCCTGTTCTGTTATTATTTACACACGGACAAGCAAATAATAAGAGAGAAAGCTACAAGATCATGTCATAAGATTTCTCATCTATCTACGAGCAAAACAGGCATTCATATAATACCTCAATCAGCAGGCTTATCACAGTGATTCCTAGGATGTTATTCCAGAACAACAACATTGTTCACAAGCAATGACCTTCATTAAACAGAAACAGCCAGCGTGAAAGGAACATCAAAAGAAGGAAGTGAAATACAACCCAAACGCTTCTTTGTAATAGAGGACAGTTCAGGGTCAGTGAGTACCACTAACCACCACAGGAGAGAGGATAAATTTAACAAACACATACCAAAATGCAATATGCCCACTCACTAGGTTCACAAAATGACCAATCAATAGCAAAGAGAAAGAGGAGCAGCAATGCATAATCAAACCTATAAATATTCATCAGTTAAGATACTATCATATGATACCAAGATTGTAAGTTTGGTGTTTCAACTATCTATCAGCTACCAACTGTCTGGCCTTGGGCAAGTCTACATTTTGAGACTCAATCTTGGAAATGAAGACAATTATACTTATCTCACAGAAGATATGTAAGCATCTCCTTCCTCACATGTTATTTCTATAGTTGTATTAGTTTCTTTCAGTCATAAGTAAAATTTATGAATAAGAAAGGATTGTATTGATTATTGAATAATTAGACAAATTACTATTTTCTCTGGGACCTAGAAATAGATCCTTTCATAGGACAACCTTATAGAGTTCTTATGAATATTAAAGTGTTAACATTTTTAAGAGCTTATTCTGACACCTACGTATACACACCTATTATAACACACACTATACAGGTATACGTTAAATAAGGTTAAAATAAATAAGATAATAAAGGGACAAGTAAAGATACTGTAATAACTAGGCCTGGCGTGGTGGCTCATGCCTGTAATTCCAGCACTTTAGGAGGCCGAGGCAGGTGGATCACAAGGTCAGGAGATTGAGACCATCCTGGTTAACATGGTGAAACCCTGTCTCTAATAAAAATACAAAAAAAGTAGCCAGGCATAGTGGGACATATCTATAATCCCAGCTACTCAGGAGACTGAGGCAGGAGAATCACGTGAACCTGGGAGGTGGAGGTTGCAGTGAGTCAAGATCACACTATTGCACTCCAGCCCGGGCGACAGTGCAAGACTACATCTCAAAAAACAAAAGCAAAAACAAAAACAAACAAACAAAAAAACTGTAATTAAGGAATAGCAGGAAAGAAATAAGGGAAGTGGAAAAATAAATAAAAGTATAAGAGTTAGAAGAAAAAAGCACAATGGGAAGTGTAGCAAGAAAAATAATACTTCCTTCCAAATATGTCAATGTCGCATCTCCAGAACCTATGAATATGTGATGTTACACAGCAAAGGGGAATTAAGGAATTTAGCTGACCTCAGGATAGGGAGATCAGTCTGGATTCTCAGGTAGACCCAACGTAACCACAAGAATCCTTACAAGTAGAACGCAGTCAGAGTGACACAATATGAGAAGGGCTCAACTTTCTATTACTTGCTTTGAAGATGAAAGGTGCCCAGGCCGAGGAATGTGGGCAGGCTCTAGAAGCTGGGTAAGGCAAGAGAGTGGATTCTCCCTGAGCCTCAAGAAAAGAATGCATACTTGCTGACACCTTGATTTTAGCCCAGTGAGTGAGGCAAGTGTTGGACTTCTGACCAATAGATAGGGCATCTGTTTTGTCTGATACTATTAAGTCTGTGGTACTTGTTTACAACGGCAACAGTAAACTCATACAAGAGGGATAAGGGGTAGCAAGATAGCATGTGCTCTGGCAGAAAAAGCATAGACTAATGAGTCTGGTTGTCACTGATGCTGAAGAATCAGAAACTCCTATTAGTATGCAATTCCCTTCTGATGAAAGGAAAGTATCCATGACACTATAGCTAGTTTGGCTGTTATGTCAAGACCCCTTAAGAGAACAGAGAAGCAGTACCACATTGAGGACAGAATACAGACATGAAGTTGCAAGACATGGCATTTAGCCCTGCAATACTTAGGGCTAAGATATATAGTTTCTAAAATATATCTGTTATCTCCAAATGAGTCACAGATGGAAACATTTCTTCTTGAATAACACAAAGCCCAACAACAGTGAGAAGAGCAGAAATATGCTGAGATAAATGATCTGCACTTGACACAGCATGGCTTCCCGCTAGACAGGGTGAAATTTTTAGCTGATAATTAAGCACCAAATGAACCATTTGAAAATTTCAGTGCCATGAGCCAAAGAAAATTAAATTAAATCAGAATTAACATATTAGGTCTGGGTTGAGTAAAGACAGATTATTGCTCTGTCTGGATTCTGTCTTGTTAAGGAGAAGCTATTCTTCAAAATATCCCACTCTAAAACACAATTGATAGGATGACATTAGTAAGTAAACATGATAATTTACTCATTTAAGTTCAAACAAATGTGCGACAGAATGTTCTGTTGGTTACAAGGGCAATGCTTCAGGGGAATTATATGAATGTGTTTTGGGATTCAGTTCAACTCCCAACACGTATGATTGAGCCAGGCATAGTATTAGATACCTAGGCTTTAAAGCTGAATAAAATAGTCATGTATTTTACCCTTCATGGAACTCGGTCTAGAGAAAGGAGATATGATAGACAAATAAATATAACAAATGATATGATGCAAAGAAACACAAACTGACATTGAGTCTCAAATTATAAATGTCCAAATATGAAAAGGAATGATTTGACCATAGATGCCTCAAACTGTGAATGACAAAATTTAAAGAAAAATTTAAATCAATGAGTTCTTAACATTATTTTTATCATAAATCCCTTTATGGTTCTGATAAAAACAATGAACTTTTTTTTGTGGGGAGGGGAGAAAGGAGGTTCAGTGGTGGAGACAAGATAACAAATAGAAAAGTACACACAGATATGTTCAATTTCAGGACATTCATCTGGGACTTCACTTAGAATATACTCCATCCGCTGAAGATATGTACACTTAAAATCACTGCTAAATATGTAAATTACAACAGGCATACTAAATAACTCTTTATAGTAAAGTTTATTTGAAAATTTAACACTAGTGGTAGAGAAGAAAGAAAATGCATGCCATAGAGTTTGGGAACCCTACTTATAGCAAGTGCGATATAGTCTCAAAGTTTCCATTTTTAAACAGTCCATAAGAATTTTTACTCAATTTCCTATGTTTTGTTATAAAAATGTTTTAAATACCATCTAAGAAATACCTAAAAGAGCCCATCAATCTGCATTTCTCCCCCTCCATATCTTTTCAAAACAAAATTTCCATTTAAGTGGATATTCCATGTAGTATGTCACATGTCATATTCACCCTAGGGCCTCACAAGACCTGTGGGCACATTACTGTAGACCCCCAGGGTGAGAATATTCTAGTTTGAAAAGCACAACATAGGGAATATGTTAGAGTGGGCCCTTCACTAAAAGGAATTTGTACATAATACAATTTACAAAAAAATATTGATTTATATATGGGCTGCACTAGATAGGTTCAAAACTGTCCACATATATGTATGCACATATATTTATAAATTGCTTCCTTTTAAGACTCATGTGGATCAAGGTCACTCAATGTGAAGAAAAATTAGTCCTTCTCCAAAATGAAATATGAGCCCCTCCCAATAACAGTCAAAAAGTATGTCGCAAGTTTAACATATTTTTTAAAAATTGGAGTAAGTCTTTATTTGATTGTTTTAATCTATATATTGAAGAGGTAAAAAATAACAATATTCATATTTTATACCACTTTGAAACACTGCAAATGCCTTTAAAAGCAATACATGGCATTTTCTCTTCTCCATTTGAAAACTGGCCAAATTCTGTGACAGATCTAAATAAAATAAAGAATATTTTATGGATTATTTTTATTCCACAGCAAATGTATGCCATCTTCCCCCAACACTGTAGAAGAGTACTTGGGAATAAATGCTTGACTTTTCCATGTACAACCAGAAAACACTGAATTTCAATGACTTTTTTTGTTAGCTTAGTGATTATGTCTGAGAATAAAACATCCAATATTTCCCTAAAAAATAAACTGGAAGCTAAGGCAATTGAAGACTTTTGGGGTGAACATTGGTTTAAGAATGGAATTAGTGATAAATAGATATTCATTCAAGAAATATTTACTGACCATCTCTTATATAGAATAGTATGTTAATCTCTGAGACAAGAACACTATACATTGCATGGCAATGCCCAAGGCAGAGTAGGGCTTCATATGAGAAACAGACATGTAAACAAAAGGACACCCAGGGAGAAGTGCTGCTGGCATGCTTGGGAAACCTGAGCACGTCCCTGCAGTTCTTCAGTGTCTCAGCACCTAGTGTGGCACTGCACCTGTGTCTACAGTGTGATCACCATCAGAATCAGGGTCCTCACAGACACCACTGATCATACGCCCCTTATATGCCAGGCGTTCTGCAAAGTGCTTCTCAAATGCTGCCTTCTGCACTCTTCACCTCAACCCTATGACATAGGGATTCTTATCATCCCGCCTTCATATTTGAAGAAAATGTAGCTGAGAGAAGCTAATGTGCTCAAGGGAGCAGTGTAAATGACAGAGCAAGGCCTATCTATCTCCAAACCCACTGCCCTGAATCAACCACCAACTGTCCCTCCCATGTAAGGTGTCTTTTGGATTGTGCTGCTTTTTGTTTTCTTTTCTTTTTTTTTTTTTTTTAATTTATTTATTATTATTATACTTTAAGTTGTAGGGTACATGTGCATAACGTGCAGGTTTGTTACATATGTATACTTGTGCCATGTTGGTGTGCTGCACCCATCAACTCGTCATTTACATCAGGTATAACTCCCAATGCAATCCCTCCCCCCTCCCCCCTCCCCATGATAGGCCCCGGTGTGTGATGTTCCCCTTCCTGAGTCCAAGTGATCTCATTGTTCAGTTCCCACCTATGAGTGAGAACATGCGGTGTTTGGTTTTCTGTTCTTGTGATAGTTTGCTAAGAATGATGGTTTCCAGCTGCATCCATGTCCCTACAAAGGACACAAACTCATCCTTTTTGATGGCTGCATAGTATTCCATGGTGTATATGTGCCACATTTTCTTAATCCAATCTGTCACTGATGGACATTTGGGTTGGTTCCAAGTCTTTGCTATTGTGAATAGTGCTGCAATAAACATACGTGTGCATGTGTCTTTATAGCAGCATAATTTATAATCCTTTGGGTATATACCCAGTAATGGGATGGCTGGGTCATATGGTACATCTAGTTCTAGATCCTTGAGGAATCGCCATACTGTTTTCCATAATGGTTGAACTAGTTTACAATCCCACCAACAGTGTAAAAGTGTTCCTATTTCTCCACATCCTCTCCAGCACCTGTTGTTTCCTGACTTTTTAATGATCGCCATTCTAACTGGTGTGAGATGGTATCTCATTGTGGTTTTGATTTGCATTTCTCTGATGGCCAGTGATGATGAGCATTGTTTCATGTGTCTGTTGGCTGTATGAATGTCTTCTTTTGAGAAATGTCTGTTCATATCCTTTGCCCACTTTTTGATGGGGTTGTTTTTTTCTTGTAAATTTGTTGGAGTTCTTTGTAGGTTCTGGATATTAGCCCTTTGTCAGATGAGTAGATTGCAAAAATTTTCTCCCATTCTGTAGGTTGCCTGTTCACTCTGATGGTAGTTTCTTTTGCTGTGCAGAAGCTCTTTAGTTTAATGAGATCCCATTTGTCAATTTTGGCTTTTGCTGCCGTTGCTTTTGGTGTTTTAGACATGAAGTCTTTGCCCATGCCTATGTCCTGAATGGTACTACCTAGGTTTTCCTCTAGGATTTTTATGGTATTAGGTCTAACATTTAAGTCTCTAATCCATCTTGAATTAATTTTCGTATAAGGAGTAAGGAAAGGATCCAGTTTCAGCTTTCTACTTATGGCTAGCCAATTTTCCCAGCACCATTTATTAAATAGGGAATCCTTTCCCCATTTCTTGTTTCTCTCAGGTTTGTCAAAGATCAGATGGCTGTATATACTAGTCTCTGATAAAATAGACTTTAAACCATCAAAGATCAAAAGAGACAAAGAAGGCCATTACATAATGGTAAAGGGATCAATTCAACAGGAAGAGCTAACTATCCTAAATATATATGCACCCAATACAGGAGCACCCAGATTCATCAAGCAAGTCCTTAGAGACTTACAAAGAGACTTAGACTCCCATACAATAATAATGGGAGACTTCAACACTCCACTGTCAACATTAGACAGATCAACGAGACAGAAAGTTAACAAGGATATCCAGGAATTGAACTCATCTCTGCAGCAAGCAGACCTAATAGACATCTATAGAACTCTCCACCCCAAATCAACAGAATATACATTCTTCTCAGCACCACATCGTACTTACTCCAAAATCGACCACGTAATTGGAAGTAAAGCACTCCTCAGCAAATGTACAAGAACAGAAATTATAACAAACTGTCTCTCAGACCACAGTGCAATCAAACTAGAACTCAGGACTAAGAAACTCAATCAAAACCGCTCAACTACATGGAAACTGAATAACCTGCTCCTGAATGACTACTGGGTACATAACGAAATGAAGGCAGAAATAAAGATGTTCTTTGAAACCAATGAGAACAAAGATACAACATACCAGAATCTCTGGGACACATTTAAAGCAGTGTGTAGAGGGAAATTTATAGCACTAAATGCCCACAAGAGAAAGCAGGAAAGATCTAAAATTGCTTTTTGTTTTCACAGACAGTATTAGTTCCTGCAACTGGTTCCAAGTCTAGGACCTCTGGGTGACATGTTGTTCATTTCTTAGGTCCAGATAGAATTTCCTATGATTCAGCAACATGTGACTAAAAGATAAACGATTTCCAACATACTTAATACATAATAGCCCATAAAAACAACATAGTGGCAATTTTAAAAATTAATATAAAAAAGTAATTCAGAAAAGGAGAAAGTCTGGAAAATAGTGCACAGAGCTTCTTGGTTCACCTTATGCAACCAGACCAAAAAAGTCAGGACTCTCTGTTCTGAATAAGAGAATTAGTTCTTCATCAGCAAACTTGCCAACCCCAGCTCCCTCTGGAAATAATTTCTTGATTGTCTGCCTTCTACAGTCTTGTGGTTACACCCACAAAGAGCATCTTCCTTTTCCACTGTCCTCCATATCCACGCATGGCCCACAGATAGAGACACAGATGAGGATCATGAGCCTCTTTCCAAGACTGGGATAAAGACAGTAGTAACCCACTGTTACTCCCAGTTGATGGGGGTGGTCTGGGGAGGCCTGGGGATTGTCTGAAGAGCTGGGTAGCCAAGGCTATAATCCACTGGCTGAAGAACAATACAGTTCTTCAATTGCTTAATAAACTCCTGGTCTACCTGATTATTTGATCCCTTGATAGTCTTTGCTACTGGGGGCTCATCTCCCTGACACAGGCTCCTGGGCCCTTGGCTTTCACTTCAGTGGCTTCTGCTCCCAGGCAGTTAGAAACTACAGCCTTGGAAGGCTCAAGGAAGCACACCTCAAGTACTTTCTCCCCTCAGGCCTGATCACCTTGCAGGTAGAAAAGCTTCATGAGAAGAATGTGAGAGATCCCGATAACTCAAGCTATTTTTTTTTTTTGGCCCCATTTTATCTCCTGTGTAAAATCCACCTCCCTGTGTCTGCTTGCTCTAGAGAGAGAATTTGCCTTTTAAACCAACCAACAACGATTTTAGGCTCTAGACAAAGAGGTTTTGTTCTTCGTCAATGAGTTTGCCAACCTACTTCTGTTTTCTTAACAAAACTAATTGTTCTTGTGTGTCATTTTGGTGTTTTTGTTGTTGTTGTTGTTGTTTAAACACACAACCCTTGGCTCAGTCTTTTCTCTTTCTTGAAGGGTATCATCAAAGGCTTCATGGAGCAGCAGCACACTTCACGTCCGAAATTTTCCCTATTTCCCTAATATTCCATCCTTGGTAAGCACAACATCTATATCCCCATGTACAACAGGCAGCAGTTTAACTGACTGTCCTGTAAAAAAAAAAAAATCATGATCGCCAATTTTTGAACCCAGAAAGAAAGCACCATTTTCTACCCTTGACTATTCAAGATCTCAAAAGCAAGGAGCCTTGTGTTTTTGGAAAGATAATTTCAGTGTAAGGTAGTTCCTCCAGAAATCTGATGGATAGAACCGATGTGGGTACTGCTGCTGCCTCCTGTATCCTACCAAACAACAAGAAAGGGACACCAAAGGTGCAGCCCTACAACTAAAAAGAGAGAGAAGGAGAGAGACAGAAGCAAAGAGACTGGTATAACTGACACAAGAGGGGAGGGCTGACACCAAAGCTGGCAGGAGGAAGTCCTGAAGCTAGAGATTCCATACCCCAAAACCCCAGGAATTCGAGGCACCAAGAGTCTCTGGAAGTCAGGCAGCATATGAACAACTGACAGATACTGGTAATGTCTGTCGAAAGAAGCACGGAGGTCTCCAGATGCTCCCTCTAACTCTTCTTGGCCAGGTGACTGCCCCTCCCATGCTCCAGCAGAGAACGGCAAGATTACCTTGGAGACGGTCAGAGAGAAGGACTCCGAGCTCAGAGATGTACAGTACACCAGGGATAAGTGAAAATCTGCAGAGAGAAGTGTGAGCCCCAGGGTGCCCTTCCCTTAGCAGCTCCCTGAATACTGCGGCCAAGCACACCTTTCCCCTGTGTACTGAGACCCAAGAGAAACACCTCCACATCTGAAAGTTGGTGATCTTCCAGCAACGTGGCTCATGGGCCATTTGTGGAGTTTCCAGTAGCCTTTGTGTGACTCACCCTTACATAGCAATTGCAGCCAGAGGCCACCAAACATTGGAGAAAAGCCTCTAGAAAATCTGAGGACCAAAATAGTCAAAACGAAACAAGAACTTAAACATAGCAAAGACAAGAGAGAAAAAAACATCTTTTAAATTATATTTTAAATATCCTCAGAGAGATAAGAAGGTATCACATCTAAAAATAGAAAAAGGAGGCTATAAATTATTCAGGAAACAAGTGCCACCAGTGTTCTGATGTCCATAACAAAAAGAATTTTTTAAAATTAAAATATGATTACACAAATGGAAAAATGACTTAAAGGACTGGAAGATAAAGGAGGAAATCTTCTAGAAACTGAGTTAAAAAGTTGGACTTTTAGGGGATAAATTATAAGAAAATTCAGGAATCAATCCAGGAGGTCCTACTTCCAAATAACAGTTGCCCCCGAAAGAAAAAAAACAGAGAAAATAGAGAGGGGGAAATTATAAAAGTAAAATATTTTCTTTTAATGGTTCAGATTCCAGAAGATGAATTTCTTAAATGAGGGAGCCCACCGAATTCTCAGCTATAAAGATGAAAAAATACCTTCCCTGATGTAGATCACGGTGAAATATCAGAGCACTGAGAACTATAATGTTCCAAGCAGAGAAGGTGCAGGTAAAGTCACAACACAGGGTCGCAAGTGAGAGTGGCCTCAGGTATCTCAACAGCAATGCCGAAAACTGGAAACAATGAAAACAACTGTAGGGATAAAACATTTCACATCCCACAAACCCTTCTCAAGGTAACACTGGAGACTCTAAGATGGAGCTGACAGCAAAATCCAGAAGAAATTTCCTTAAGAAAAAAAAAAAAAAAAAAAAACTAGCCAGGCACTGTGGCTCACACCTGGAATCCCAGCACTTTGGGAGGCTGAGGTGGGCTTATCACAAGGTCAGGAGATCAAGACCATCCTGGCTAACACGGTGAAACCCCGTCTCTACTAAAAATACAAAAAATTAGTCGGGCGTAGTGGCGGGCACCTGTAGTCCCAGCTACATTGAGAGGCTAAGGCAGGAGAATGGTGTGAACCCGGGAGATGGAGCTTGCAGTGAGCTGAGATTGGCCACTGCACTCCAGCCTGGGCAGTGCACTCCATTCTCCAGAATGGAGAGTGAGACTCCATTCCAAAAGAAAAAAGAAAAAACACTGATAAATTACTTCCTGTTTTTAAATGTTGAAAAAAGATGTATACTTATGTCAGAGTTGAGGATGACGTAGTAACTGGTCATAGAAAACTAATCACATAGTAAGTGGGACAGTTATTAATTTTGGGAAGAACAAAAGGTTATTTGCGTGTGCTTCCTGGCTCACCTGTGAATAATAGTTTTATAATATTCCAACCCCAAAGAATAATTTAATACATTTAGATGTTTATATATGTAAACTCAAGATAAGAATATGAGAGTATAAGAAAGCTAAAGTATGATCTTTCTTCCATACCAATGTATTAGTCTGCTAGGGCTACCATAATCAATATCACAGACTGGGTGACTTAAACAACAGAAATTTATTTCCTTACAGATCTGGAGGCTGAAGTCCAAGATCAAGGTGTGGGCAGGGTTGGTTGGTTTCATTCCAAGCCTTTCCTCTCTCTCTGGCTTGTAGATGGCTATCTTCTTCTGGTATCTTCATATTCTCTTCCCCCTGTACCTATAAGTGTCCTAATCTCCTCTTCTTATATGGACACCAATCAGACTGGATTGGGGCCTACTCTAATGGCCTCATCTTAACTTAAGTACTCTACAAAGACCCAATGTCCAAGTACAGTCACATTCTGCACTACTGGGGGTCAGGGCTTCCATGTGTGACTTTAACAGAGACATAATTCAGCCCATGACAACCAGTAAGTCAGTAGATCATACCTAAAATGGAAAACTCGTGTTATTAGAAACATGGAGGCAAACAGTAGAAGCAGCTCAAAGAGTTCAAAGTAGTTGACTCTGAAGCACGGAAATCTGGGGAGCAGAGGATGGACAGGGAATTACTTTTCTATTAAAAGTCTTATAGAACTAGTTGTCCTTTTTTAAAGCACCTATTTAAATGTGATAAAAATAAGAAAATTGGAGTACTTCAACAAAAAATATGAAAATGTGATTAATAATGTAATACTCTCTATATATCATTTCCGATTAGTCAAAACTCTCACCTTATTACCAAATGCTTGGGGATGTGATATTTTGTGACATTTAAGGCATAAATAACTAAGAAAACAATGATAAACTAACCAGAATTCACAGTATTTTAAAAATGTCAAACACTTAAGTTTATTATAATACGTCCTAGGTACCGATAATCTAAAGAAAGTCTCACATATAGAAGATATCAAGGAATTATTCTACCCCTGACACTCACAAAAGGAGTCTTTTTCTTTGTTTTCTATATATCTTTTAAGAAAAGAAAACAGTGAAATATGCAAGCCATTAATATCCTATCAACGAGGACCCTGAAGGCCGGAGGAAATCAACTCTAAAGAGGAAGACTACACCAATCTCCAGCTAATTTATAAAACTACACTCTGTGGGCGGGCACCTTAGTCAACTGCGGCCATGCATAGCAGCTAAAACTGCCCCCTCACAGATTCCTCATTCCAGAAGTTAGAATTACCATGGAAACATTCACCCCAGCTATAGCTAAAAGACATTGGTGTAGGCAGTAAATAGAGTCCTATTTACAGAGGTACCAAAGAACCAGAGCCACAGGGATGGGAAAGGGAGGCCAGCTTTCTTACGACAAGATACTGTGCTGCTCAGTGGGCAAAGCCAGCAGTCAAGCACGTCAGAGGGTTCCCCAAACCACCCTGCTCATCGCCGAGGTCAGTTCAAACCACTGAATGACCGATATGGTGTTGTCAGTAAATATACCATCACTTGGAATGCCTACCTTGGTCAAAAACAGGTCTGGGTGACTCCAGAAACTTTTCAACTCCTTCTAATTTGCAAGAGTTCCTGGGACACCTCACATTGCATGTGGTTTCTATCTTCTCCCTTAGCACAGTCCCAGGCTCTCCGGCTTCTGGGGATGGACTTTGATGGGCACATGACACACATGACACCTCCTGCACCAGCCACCCCCAGGTAGTAACAACAAACACCCTCCTCATGTCAACAAGATCTTCAGACTCCAAGAGAGGTCGAGATGCCCACCAGCCCCCAGCCCAATTTGTACACAAGTTTTGGAAGATGTTTTCTAAGCTCATTAAGTTCTTTGAACACCTATTTCTCCTTTGCCATTAACCAACTGATGGCAGAGCTGAGAAGAAGCATCAACTAGGTATTGAAGAATGACTATAAAGAACATATACCTGTGTGTTAGTCCATTCTTGTGTTGCTATAAAGAAATACCTGAGGCTAGGTAATTGATATGGTTTGGCTGTGTCCCCACCCAAATCTCATCTTGAATTGTAGCTGTCATAATTCCCAAGTGTTGTGGGAGGGACCTGGTCGGAGATAATTGAATCATGCAGGCAGTTCCCCCTACTGTTTTTGTGGTAGTGAATAAGTCTCACGAGATCTGATGGTTTTATAAGGGGAAACCCCTTTTGCTAGGGTCTCATTCTCTCTTCCCCACCACCATGTAAGATGTGACTTGCTCCTCCTTGCCTTCCACCATGATTGTGAGGCCTCCCCAGCCACATGGAATTGTGAGTTCATTAAATCTCTTTTTCTTTATAAATTACCTAGTCCTGAGTATGTCTTTATTAGCAGTGTGAGAACTGACCAATGCAGTAATTCATAAAAAAAAAAAGAGGTTTAAATGGCTCATGGTTCTGCAGGCTGTACAGAAGGTATAATCCTGGCATCTGCTTTTGGGGAGGCATCAGGGAGCTTTCACTCATGGTGGAAGGTGAAGTGGGGAACAAGATAGAGAGTTTGGGTTGGGGAGAGGTGCCACACGCCAGATTGTGTAAGAACTCACTCATTATCGGGAGGATCCACCCCCATGATACAATCACCTCCCACCAGGCCCCACCTCCAACACTGGGGATTACAATTCAACATGAGACTTGGCATGAACATATATTCAAACTCTACCACTACTATAATTTGTGTAAGCTGCCTTTACACAGTTTTGAGGCTCTGGCTAGAAGCCAGTCAGCTCCCCTTTCTGCCAGCTAATTCACACTACAGTCACTTCCCTGATAGAGCTCTCATATTCTGGGTCACTGTGTACCTACCCTAAAGGCCCTGGTGCCAGCTACCAGATATGTACCCTATGTCCCAGAACCTGCAGAATTATTCAAATAAGCCAACCCACAGAGAACCATCCCTAACTCCACCCCACTTGCTATACATAAGCTTCCCCCTGGAGTTCCAGCTTGCTGTGACCCTGTCCGTGGATACAATCCACTGTATGGTCCTGCCTGGAAGCTTTGGAAGCCTTCTTTCAACTGGAGCTGTAAGTAACCAAGTATTTTGCCTTTCATCTATTCGTGTGTCAGTGTGGAGTGTCCTGCCATCAAACAAATATTTAAATCTTATAAAGCACCTACCCCCAAATCCACATCTTACAGAATTTGTTTATAATGCTTTACTGCATTCTTCTACGCTGTATATAACTTGAACTTCCACCCCTGTGTATTTCTCCTGCAAATCCCAGAACTATTGCTACTCCAAAAGCTTGTCAGCAGCTGGGTAAAGCTACAGGCTTTCCCAAAGTCCTCCATACAAACCAGCACTGCAGACCCCCAAAAAGACAAGAGAGACTCAGCTCCCAAACTGTCTTCCTTGCCCTGGTCACCTTTCCTTGGTTTCGCACCTTTTACCACAAGTTCTAACAGCAGTCCTCTCTAAAAAGTGATCACTTTAGGTTTAATGATCTTCCAGGAAAGAACACAAGCATTTGGTGGAAATTGCTCTGCATCCTATACTGTGAATTATAGACATGGAATCTTTGCAAAGAGTCTCCCTCGCTTTGATTCTGAACTCAGATGTCATAATATGCAGTTATGGTTCTCAATATTAGCCTATGGCCCAAAAGAAGGACCAGCAACATGCCTGCATTTCGATTTCCCTTTTTAAGTAGATGTGGTCAAATAAATGTTTACCCATATGTCTTGGTCCATTCGGACTGCTGTAACAAAATCTCAAAGGCTGAGTAGCTTGTAAACAACAGAAACCTATTTCTCACAGTTTTAGAGGCTGAGAAGTCCAAGATCAAGGTGCCAGCAAATTTGGTGTCTAAGCGGGACCTGCTTTCTGGATCATAGATGGCATCTTCTCTGTGTGTTCTGGTGGAAAGGCTGATCCAGCTCTCTGAGGAATCTTTGAGCCCTAATGACTTAATCACCTCCAAAAGACTCCACCTCCTAACACCATCACATTGGTGATTAGGTTTCAACATATGAATCTGGGGGGAGATACAAACATCCGGGACAATGTACTATGTGTTCCTGATGAAACATAAGTAGACACTACACTACACAAGTCAGTTCATGGTTTAGATATTAAGCAATTCCTGCACAAAATGTAAAACGCCTTCATTTTGTTTAGTTACAATCCCTTCAGTCATAGTGGCATTCTTCAAGATTCACAGATTGAGATTTGAAAAATCAAATGAGATGTTCAAAGAGGGCCTCTAACAATTAAGGGAAACTACAGCCAGTAGCAGAAGAAGACAAGAAATTCACCTAAAACAAGGAAACATTTCAAATGGTGCCACACAGACTAAGTCTCAGGAGACAGAACCACCTATCTGAACTTTGTCAGGCTCCACAAATACTTTCAGGAGGCAAATTAAACAGACTGTTAGAGTTTTGCAGATGCTGAAAATAAAAAGATAAAAAGATTTTCTCATGGGTTACTAGTTAGTAAGCAAAACTAGAGCTAGAACTCTAGCTCCAAACTCTAGATTCAAAATTCACATGGTCTGCAAGAGCCATATACCTCCAAATCTACAGTCCTCTTATGTATTCTACAAAACTGTTGTGCAACAAAATTTAAAACTATGATATAAAATTTGGAGAATTAAAAAAAGACAGGAAAAAAATGAATATATCAGATATGTTTCAAATTATGTCTTCATAAGCAGAATAAATTGGATGTTTTTCAATATTATTATTTGAGTACAGTTTTCCCACTATCTTTAGACTATAATTCACTTAGTATACAAGTTTTCCTCCAAGTTCATTATCACTATGGAATTTTAAGCCACTGATCTCTTCTTAGATCTTTTCTTTCTCACAATAATGTCAAACTAAATTAAGTATTTTTAAAATATAGTTCTATGTATATATTACCATATCTTAAGATACATAATGAATACAAGAGGGAAATGATTTTAACACACAAAACCAATTCTTACTAACATTAAAGTCTGTCAATTTAAGTGGATTTCACAATATCTTAAAAACTTTCTCAACCAATTTAAATGACCAATTTTAGCCCCTCAAAGAATAAACCCTTTTTTTCCAGACTCCATTCATAGTCTCAGTCATTAATGTTAAATGTTTAAGATTACAGTTGTCCTTCAGTACCCATGAGAGATGGTTCCAGAACTCCCAAGGATATCAAAATCCTTGGATGTTCAAGTCTTTGACAGAAAATGGCATAGAATTTGCATATAATCTATGCACATCCTTCCATATACTTTAAATCACCTCCAGATTACTTACAATTAATTTTTTATCAAAGAATATTTTCAGTCTGAGTTTTGGAGATAGGGTCTTTGCAGATAATCAGATTAAGATGAAGCCATTGATTTATTGGCTCCAAAACCTGCAGATACAGAAGGTCAACCGTGTGTAAAACTATTTTCTTACCTTAGAAAATGCTGAAGGAGTATCATTTATATAACTGCATTTCAAAAGAAATACTTATCAAAAATACTTCTAAAAGTAGAGCATTAAATAATTCAGTATGATCTTTCATTCTATTTGTAGTTAGCCCTCTCAAGTATGCATATACAAAGTGGAAAAAATATTTCTTTTCATTGAATGTCTGGGAATGTTACAGTATACACCATGGTTTCACTGGTGAATAAGTGATAGGTGGAAATTTTTTCTAGATAATTAAAATCTAAAGCTCTGGGATTTAGACAAATTGTCAGTCCTAAAATGTTATGCCCAAGCTATATACAATAGAAAACTACAATCAGGTAATGCTGCCATAACAAAGCACCGCAAACTAGGTGGCGAAAGCAACCTAAATGGATTGTCTCACAGTTCTGGAGACCAGAAGTCTGAGATCAAGGTATCAGTTGTCTTGGTTCCTTCTGGGAACTGGGAGGGACAATTTGTTCTAGGCCTCTCCCCTAGCTACTGGATAGCTCCAGGCATTACTTGGCTTATAGATGGTGTTCTCCCTCTTTAGCTTCACAACATCTTCCCTCTGTATGTGTCTCTGTGTCCAAATGTCCCATTTTCATAAAGACACCAGTCAAATTGGACTAGGTCCACCCCAATGACCTCAACTTAATCTGATCATCTACAAACACCCTATTTCCAAATAAGGTCACATTTACAATGGCCTTGGAGCTCTAATTTCAATATATTTTTGGAGAGAGGAATACAATTCAACCCCTAACAGGTACTAACTAAATATCATGAATTCTCACAGCATTTGTCATCTCTTCCCTTGAATTCTTCAATATACCACATGGTCAGGGGTCAGTTTTCCTCTTACCTGCCCTATCAGCAGATTCCACACCGTGTCACTTCCTCCATTTTCAAACACCTTCTTCACTTGATTTCCAGGACACTATGCTCTCCGAGTGTGCTGGAGATCACAGCATTTGTGATCTCTTCCTTAGAATTCTTTAATATACCAAAAAAGAGTACCTTATACTCCTATCTTAAAGATAACGTTATGTTGCTCGAGCAGTTAGCCACTCAATAAAGCTTCTGGAGATGTTTAAAGGAGTTTTCTGTAACTTCTGGAAGCCTGTTAGTGCTAAAAACTGTTGCTGTCAATTTCCTCTCTGAGCCCAGCTTACTACCCTCTATTACTGCAAATCTTCATAGCCAGCATGGAGGCACAGGGGACTAATAAAGCATCCAGCTTTTCAATGTGATTCATTTACAGGAGCCTTGTCACCTCATATCCTTTGTGGGAAGAGGTAGGCTATAATAAGAAAGAAAGCCCAATTTAAATCCCACATGGTATTCCTGCGACAACAACTATTTATTGAGTGCTTAGTGTGCCAGGCACTGTTCTTGGCACTGAATGAAATGGACAAAAATTCCTGCCCTTATGAAGTATATATTCTGCTGGTGGTGGGAAGAAAATAAACAAATTAAGATGTAAAATATATAGCATGTAAGATGGTTATAATTGTTGCACAAAATAAAGAAGGGAAGGAAAATAGAAAGTACCAGAAGGCAGCAGATTGCAACTTTAAATAGGTTCTTCAGTGGAGATGATGCTGACTAAAGACAGGAAGGAGGCATGGGGGCCAGGGCTCCAGGCAGGAGGCATAGGGAGGGCCAAGGTCCTGTGAGGGTGTGAGCTCCACAAACGGCAAGGAGTCAATGGGCTGGAACCAAAAGGTCTTGAGCAAAGGAGTGCCATGAACTATGAGGCTGTGGTTGCCATGTTGAGAATAAAGTTCAAGAAAGCAAAGGTGAAAGTCAAGAGGGCAGTTAGGAAGACCTGTGGGTAGTGGTGAAGGTGGCAAAGAGGAGTCATCCTCTGGGTATGTTTTGAAGACAGATTTATAGGACTTGCTTAACGGTTGAGTCTGAGGTATCAGGAAGGAAAGAGGTTAGAGCTAATACAACATTTTTAGTCTGAACGCCCAAAGGATAGCTTCTATTTACTAAGATAGGGAAGACTGTGGAAGGAGTAGATTTGGAGAGAAGTTCAGATGGTTGTTTTGGAGATGTTATGTTGAGATAATCTATCAGATATCTAAAAGAAGTGTCACTATATATCCAATTAGATATATTAATCATGAGGGAAAGATATGTAGGCTGGGGGTATTGATTTGGAAGTGTAAAACATAGATAGTATTTGGAGTCATGAGCATGGAGGAGTAGAGAAGGGGTCCAAGGACTGTATCTTGTGATGAACCAGTGCAAGGAGGTTGAAGGGGTGAAAGGGAACTAGCGAGGAAGACTGGGAAGAATCACCTGTGAGGTAGGAGGCACACCCGGAGAGTACAGTGTCCTTGAAATCAAGTGAAAAAAGTGTTTGAAAATGAAGGAACTGATATTTTGTAGAATCTGCAGATCGGGAAGGTAAGAAGAGAACTGACCACTGACCATCTGATTTAGCTACATGTAGGCCATCAATGGCCTTGACAAAGCAGTTTCAATGGAGTGATAAATAGAAAGAAAGCCTGATTATAGCGGGTTCCTTTCATGGAAGAAAGGAAAATGTAGAATGGAGACAGTAGATTCTTTTTAGAGTTTTGTTATAAAGTGGTTAAGAGAAAACAGATGCTTGAGAGTGATGTTCAGTTAAGCAAGGGTTTATTTTCTTTTAATAGCATTAAATATTTTTATTTTTAAATAAAATATTTTAAAAATAAAAATAGCATTTTATTTTAAAATTTTATTTTACTTTTATTTTATTTTTTGAGACAAGGTCTGGCTCTGTCACCCAGCTGGAGTACACTGGTGCAATCTCGGCTCACTGCAACCTTCGTCTCCCAGGCTCAAGCCATCCTCCCATCTCAGCCTCTCAAGTAGCTGGGATTACAGGTGTGAACCACCACACCTGGATAATGTTTGTTTGTGTTTTTGTTTTTGTTTTGTTTTGTTTTGTAGAGATAGAGTTTCTCCATGTTGCCTAGGCTGGTCTCGAACTCATGAGCTCAAGAGATCCGCCCACCTCGGCCTCTCAAAGTGCTGGAAATACAGGCATGAGCCACGGCATCCAGCCAGAAATAGCGTTTTTAAAATGTAGATACGGATAACCAAATGGAGAGGGAAACTGGATTATGCAGGTCAGGAAGCAGGAAAATCCTGGAATAATGTTCTTGAACAGACAGGGTGGTAGAAACTACTAATTAGGTTGAGGGATTGGCTTGATATAGACAGGAAAATGTTTGTCTGTGGTAGCTGTTATAAAGGCAGAGTATGTGAGTGGATAGAGGAGATGATGGGAATCCAGAAGTTCTGTTCTGATGACTTCCACTCTTTTTTCAGTGAAGTCAGAATAAAGTCATCAGCTGAGAATGATGATGGAGAACTGTTTGGAGTTTCGGGGGGAAAGTATGAGATAGTCTAGGAGAGTGCAGAGTGAATGGGCCAGGGAAGCATAGTACAAACTCATTTGAGATTCATGGCTGTAACTCTAAGTGAAACCTACCAGCATGGTTGTCTATTTTTTCCCCAGCCACATTCATCTGCATGGGTACAGATGTAGAGGAGGCAGAGGGTTGAATCTGCCACGGACTGAGGCATTGCTGGGAAAGTCCAGTGAAGTGACAGAGGAGTAGGAACGTCAAGGGAAAGGGCAAGAGAAGAGCTAAAATGACCAACTATGGAATTTACGCTGAGTGAGGAGGAAGTTCAGGAATGAGGACAGGGAGAGGCAGTGAAAAGGAGGTAGCCAGTGGATTGTAGTTGCCAGAGAAGATGAAGAACTACTGGAAACATGATACAGAGAAAATAAGTTGGAAACCTAGGATATGGTGATCAGAGGATGAGATTCTTGAAATTAAGATGTGGAGGAGTTCACATGATAAGTAACAATGATAAATAGTTTGGACTAGCTGAGGAAGACTAGAGGGAAAAAAAATCATCAGCAAAGGAGTGGTGATAAAGGACATGAGGGGCAAGAATACAGAAAACATCATGAGATCACCAGAAATTACGACAGTTCTGTAAAGTGAAACAGATCTTCAAGGATTGAGGGGAATGATGTGGGGATAGGTAGACAACTTCAACACGGAGGGATCACAGGTGATTTAGTCTAACAGCATGAGACTCAAAGCGGATGGATTGAAGGACATTTTTAAACATCCTATTGTCTTCGATAAGCTGAAAGAAGCAATCTTATCTTCTTTTTAAAAAAAAAAATGAGTTCACTAGACAAAGTAAAACAAAATGGCTGCTGATTATTCATAATAATCAGGAGGGAATGAAAGGGGATAATTGTGCAAAGAATAGCACCTGGACCAAGGAAATCATGCTTCCTACATGCACCAGCCCCAGGAAGGGGTCAGAAATCCACAATAAAATATGCAAGGACGTGAGACAAATGCCAAGCTGACCTGGACCAGAATCCATACCAATCTGATCTGACGTCATGGGCCGTCAAGCAGGAGTCTCTGGGGAGGTGTGGGGCTCCCCAAGGACTGAAGTCAACAGACTGACCCAATGTCTCACTCATGTGGGAAATAGGAGTCCCAGTATTCTTGCTTTTCCCCAACTTTGCGGATGCTGCGCCCAGCTCCAAACCCTTCACACCAGCTGCTGGGCCATGCTGGGGCTAGCAGCTGTTGACAGTGTGGAAGTCAGTTGAAATGCCATCACAAATAATAGTAAATAAGATACACCTCAGTGTAGAGAAAACTTAAAGTAGAAATCAGCATTGTGGTGAGTGTCATCTCAATCCAATCTCAAAGATAGAAAGGCCCATTTTCAAGCCTTCTGTGTTTCTTTGTCAGCTTTCTGTACATATTTATGCCTTGGCACAGTTTATTTCCATAACAACACTGCTTACATACAATCGTAAAAAGCGAGTAAAACTTATTAGAACTGAATGTTCTCACATCTCAATGAAAACTCTGGGATAGGAGACAATATAATGCAAGGCACTGTGAAGGTTCAGTATCTCTTCTCCTAACAGTTCAGTCTGGTGTCAAGGAAGAGACACAAATGTACTTGGAGCTGTAAATGAGAAGTAAACAACATTTCAGAATCCAAAGCGGGGAAATATAAGACAAGCATCTTGCCAATAAAACAGTGTGTAGAAGATCAAAGTGTTCATGTGTGCACAAGAGTGACTTTTCAGGACAAAAAAAGGAGAATTCCAGATGAAGCTACACATGAACTCTCCAAGACACTGCATCAGGGAGGTCTCTGATAGATTCTTTTTGTTAGTTTTTCATCTTCCCTTTTCCACCAGCATGCAGAAAGGAAAAAAAAAAAAAGTCATTTGAGGAGTAAACCGAAAAACTCACCACCATTGAATCACATACGGACAAACTCATCAGAAGCCCAAACTACAGACTCGTATCTGATGTCTGCAGAGAACAAAGAAAAGCAATTTCTGGGGCAGCAATCTTGTTTTCCCAGTATTCAGAGCTCTAGTATTGGAAAACTTTCTGACTCCCAGCAAAGAGCTATAGAAAGATTGTTCTCAAGTGCTTTAAAACGAAATCCTAAAATGCACCTGCAAAAGTCATAACAAGCTTGTTAAATATTGCTTCTAGTGTTAACATTGTAATGTTGCAGCTAAGTATATTTTATTCCAGTGTGGCTCAACATCAAAAATTCAATTAAAAGCCTAGAACAAGGAGCAAGTGGAACTCTCACACACTGCTGATGGGAATGGAAAATGGTGCAGCCACTTTGGGGAAAAGTCTTGCAGTCTTTCAAAGGGTTAAATATAGAGTTACCCTATGACCCAATAATTCGATTCCAAGGTATATATTCAAGAGAAATTTTAAAAACTATGCCCACACAAAGACTCATACATGAATGTTTATGCCAACATTATTCTTAAGAGCCAAAACATGCAAACAACCAAAATGTTCATCAGCTGATGAATGGATAAGCAAACTGTGGTCTATCCATACAGAGGAATATTATTCCACAATAAAATGAAGTGCTGATATATGCTAGAGCATGGATGAACCTTGAAAACATTGTGATAAATACTGTGATAAGTTAAATATTGTGATAAGTTAAAGCCATTTATAGAAGACCACTTTTTAAAAATTCTGTTTATAGAAAATGTTCAGAATAGGCAAATCCATAGATACAGAAAGTAGACTGGTGATTGCCAGGGACTAAGGGATGTTAGAGAAAAATGGGGAGCAATTGCTAACAGGCACAGGGTTTCTTTTTTGACTGAATAAAATGTTCCAAAATTGACTATAGTGATGGTTGCACAACTCTGTGAAGAGACTAAAAACCATTGAGTTGTACACTTTAAATGGATGAACTATATCTTAATAAGGCTATTATTTTTTAAAAGCTAAGGACAGATATTAAGGCAGAATTAACATTTTCCTTTGTGAATATCTGTATGTCAAAAATTAGTTTTTCTTTCAATGTCATTGTTAGAACTTGGACCTAACAGATGACCAACATCTGAGGCAGCACACTGCCCAACTTCAAACTATACCATAAGGCTATAGTAAACAAAACAGCATGGTACGTGTACAAAAACAGACACATAGATCAATGGAACAGAATAGAAAGCTCAGAAATAAAGCCACACATTTACAACCATCTGATCTTTGACAAGGCCGACAAAAACAAGTAATAAGGAAAGGATTCCCTATTCAATAAATGGTGCTGGGATAGCTGGCTAGTCATATACAGAAGAATGAAACTAGAACTTTACCTTTCTATTTTTTTTCTTTTTTCTTTTTGAGAAGGAGTCTCACTCTGTCACCTGGGCTAGACTGTAATGGCATGATCTAGGCTCACTGCAACCTCTGCTTCCCAGGTTCAAGCGATTCTCCCTGCCTCAGCCTCCCAAGTAGTTGGGATTACAGGCAGCTGCCACTATGCCTGGCTAATTTTTGTATTTTTAGTAGAGACAGGGTTTTGCCATGTTGGCCAGCCTGGTCTCAGACTGCTGACCTCAGGTGATCCACCTGCCTCGGCCTCTCAAAGTGCTGGAATTATAGGCATGAGCCACCACGCCCAGCCCTGGAACTTTACCTTTCACCATATACAAAAAGCAACTCAAGATGGATTAAAGATTTAAATGTAAGATCTCAAACTATAAAAACTCTGGAAGAAAACCGAGGAAATACCCTTCTTAACATTAGCCTTGGAAAATAATTTTTGGCCAAGTCCCCAAAAGCAATTGTAATAAGAACAAAAATTTATAAGTAGAACCTAATTAAACTAAAGAGCCTTTGCACAGCAAAATAAACCCTCAACAGAGGAAACAAACACCCTACAGAATGAGAAAAAATATTCACAAACTGTGCATCTAACAAAGATCTAATATCCAGAATCCATGAGCAACTAAAACAAATCAACAAGCAAAAAACAAATCCCTCCATCAAATGACATGAACAGACACATCTTAAAAGAAGACATATGAGTGGCTAACAAACATATGTAAAAAATGCTCATTATAATTAATCATAAGAGAAATGCAAATCAAAATCACAATGAGATATCGTCTCACACCAGTCAGAATGGCTATTACAAAAAGTCAAAAAACAACAGACTCTGGCAAGGCTGTGGAGAAAAGGGGACATTTATATACTGTTGGTAAGAATGTAAATTAGTTCAGCCACCATGGAAAGCAGTTTGGAGATTTCTCAAAGAACTTAAAACAGAGCTACCATTCAAGTCAGCAATCCCGTTACTAAGTATATACCCAAAGGAAAATAGATCATTACACCAAAAAGGCACATGCCCTCACATTCATTGCCATGCTGTTCACAATAGCAAAGACATGGAAGACCTAAGTGCCCATCAATAGAGGACTGGATAAAGAAAACGTGATAGATAGATAGATAGATAGATAGATAGATAGATAGATAGATAGATAGACAGACAGACAGACAGATAGATAGAGATAGAGATATATTCCATGATATATATATCATGGAATACTACACAGCCATAAAAAGAATGAAGTCATGTCCTTTGCTGCAACATGGAAGGAGCTGGAGACCATAATCCTAAGTGAATTAATGCAGGAACAGAAAACCAAATACTGCATATTCTCACTTAGAAATGAGAGTTAAATATTGAATGCACATGCACATAAACATAGGAATAATAGACACTGCAGACTACTAGGGGAAGGAGGAAGAAAGAAGCATGGGTTGAAAAACTACCTATTGGGTCTGATGCTCACTACCTGGGTGCAGTATACCTATGTAACAAACCTGCACATGTACCCTCAGTGTCTCAAATAACAGTTGAAATTTTAAAAAATAAATAAAATAGCTTATTTTTATACAATTATCTTCTGATCAACACTGTGCTATTTTCGGTGTGGAAGGCACGTATAGAATAAACAGAACTCATTTATGCACAAACACAAAATAATAAATAAAAAGTGATTCTTTGTGATTTCAGAATGCCTATGCATTTTTTCCTATGTTGCTTTAGATGGGATACAGAAAGTAGGGAGAAAAGAGAAGGGGGGTAGGCGTGTTTGTTCATATGAGAAGAAATGTCCAGGAGCCAGAAAAGTAGCATCTGCTCCTGCTGGCTGTGACTAAAATTAAGCTCTAATTTAGCTTTCAGCTAAAATTATCATAATTGAAATAAAACTAACAAACTGGATGTGACTTGCAATTTTCTCATCATTTAGGGGAGACGAGGCCAAATGGTAACTTCAGAATAGTGGGCTTCTCCCCTGAAGTGTGTGTTGAATGGACAAAGACCTCCCCCAGCTATCCCCCCTCCATTGCTAGAGCTGCATTTCATCTTCACGGGCCCTCCAAATCCATGACAAATAAGTTGTATTTGGAGAAAACCCAGGGAGGCAATGGAGCTGAGCACCCTGGGATAGTTTGGAACTTAGGGAAGTTATGTTTTCTTTTTATTTGACTCTTCGTTTTGAAGCCCTTGCTTCAAATGAGACTTTTACATACTCACAGTCATACACATCCACTGTACACACACATACACACATAGGTGTATGCAGTGCATGTGTATATGTATATATGCGTATGCGTATACATATATATGCATACGCATATATATATAAATATAATCTTATACCTTATATATCTATAGTGGTCCACAAGTACTGGTTGATGAAAACAAAATAGCACTTACCACGAGTCTGTACTCCAAATATGTGTTCAATACGAACTGTAAATATCAACACAATAATGATATTTTTAAAAATACAACGAGAAGTGAGCATTCGAAGTTCTGGGGAGAAGCCAAGTGTTGAGGTATATCTGGCTTGCTGCACAATGGTGTTAACTCTCATTTTTCTTACAAGAGGAAGGAAAAAAGGGAACCTGGTCTTCTCATAAAGAAAACCCACTGACTTCCTGAAAAAGTCACATCTCTCTTGAGTATCTATTTTACCTATTCAAAGGACTAGCAAGCTTGCTATTGAAAATGCTGAGAAATAGTAATACAAACACTCTCAGGTTAAAGATACAAAGTCTGTGAAAATACATACAGCCAGATGATTAACACAAACAGTCCTTTTTTCAAAAAAATGGCATTTTTGTTTGTTATATTGGGTAACAGGGAGAATAAAAAGAAAATAAAGTAATGCATACAAATGAGGAAACTGCATTCTGTATTACATAAAGCTTTAATTTTATCATGAGCTTTGGAACATTCTATATAGGAAGAAATTGTTAGTTTTTTCATTTTTAATCTCTGAAAGCAGATCCTATGTTAATCTAAAAACCTAAATGCACACTTGTAGCAGAGTTATTGTTCTAAATATAAATAAAATGTTTAAAAGCAGATTCTTACACTGAGTAAAGATCCCTAGTTATCAGCTTAAACAATGTGTTATGTTTATTTTTGTTTATTCTGCAACTATAAATAATGATTGGCTATATTTAAACTTTTCTATTTTCACAGAAATGATTACAGTCCCTTTCTTTGGTTTTCTTTGTAATGGCCTGGGTCATAACCAACCAATATCAGTTGTCAAGATCTTAGAGAAATATGTCTGAACCAACCAAGAATAATTAATCTAAATCCTTTGTGCAGACACTGGGTGTAGTATGTTATGAGTCACTGATTTTCTCCTCTACAGCTGATATATTCAGCATGAAGCAAGACTTTCTGTTTAGTAACAATTGTACTTTATTTTTTCCCAAGGTCAAAAACACTTAGGTAAGATCTGTTCATCTACAGATCTAATGTTAGACTTGGGAAATTTAAGAGTTTCTGACACATTCTGCTTTGTTGATATTGGTATATTTTATTTGTTTTTGCTTTTGTTGCCTAATTTATTGTTTATTATATTTTGAAATTATATGAAGTATATGAAAATGTATAAATGTATATGCACAATTTAAGGATCAGTAATAAAAAGAAATATTTGCATCTGACTCCCAGGCCAATAAATAGAGGATTCCCAGATGCCCCCAAATTATTTTTATTACATTTGTACATAACCTCAAACAATAAATAGTCTAGTTTTCCTTGTTCTTATATTTTATTTGAATGGAATAATTCTGAATTTATTCTCCTCTGAGATTCTTTCATTCCACAATGTTTTTGAAATTCATCCACATTGATGAGTGCAGCAATTATTCACAATGTTGGTCTATTTTTTTTAACGTAAAATATCTACCCTCTCCAAAGACATATAGACTGATTTATCTATTGGGAATAGAATAAGCATTAGTCTGGCAATGCTGAGGTACATCCAAAGGCTTCAAAGGCATGAAGAATTTCTCTTTCGTCTTCTTTCTGATGATGGGATAGATGAGTAACTTTTAAAGAAAATATGTGAAAAATAATAACGTTAAATTTCCTTGCATTGCTGGAATACAAATTTCCCAGTATCTTAGTAAAGTGTATCATAGATAACTGCCTTGTGTGTCCGTATCTTTGTCGAAATTAAGTAAGATAATGAATTTCATATCTGGGTTGATGTAGGTGAACTTGAGAACCACACTTGTACTCCAGTCTGGGAAAAGCCAAAGAGCTTGGGAAACATTTTATTAAATTTTTTTTAGACAGAGTCTCACTCTCACCCAGGCTGGAGTGCAGTGGAGTGATCCTGGCTCACTGCGACCTCCGCCTCCTGGGTTCAAGCAATTCTTCTGCCTCAGCCTCCCAAGTACCTGGGACTACAGCCGCACACCATCAGGCCCACGGATGGGGTTTCATCATGTTTCCCAGGCTGGTGTTGAACTCCTGACCTCAGGTGTTCCACCCACCCTGGTTTCCCAAAGTGCCGGGATTACAGGCGTGAACTACCACTTCCAGCCTTGGGGAGGATTTTAGGCAAATGCTCAGTGTGCAGTGGTCAATCAAGTCAATCTCACCTACAATTAAAGAGTCAAGGAGACTCACACAGGCACCTGGATGGGTCAGAACAAGAATATACTAACTCCTTTCTGGCTTCTATATTGGACCATCATAAAATTAGAGAACAAGGCAAGCTTATGAACCAGAGGTGCTATTTCAGTGACTTAGAGCTAAGAAGGTAATAGGAATTCAGAAATGAAACACATCAGCGAGGAACAAAATATTTGAGGCTATCATGAGGACATTACATTTACAGTAGACTTGGGACGAATCTATACCATTTAGGAAAATGGGCAAGAAGAGGGAAGACACCATTGAAAGTAAGTGGAAAAGAACTGCATGACCTAAGATATGCAAATGAGAATTGTCTAAGACAAAATGAAATGAGTGCTAAATCGATGCATAAATAATATGGGGAAATCCAGAGCAGGGGATTAATTCTGTCTGACAGAAGAGCTCTCCAAAGAGGTAACTTTGGAAACTTTAAACATGATAGGGGTTGAAATGGGCAGAAAATGGAGAAGAATTTTTTTACTGCTCATAAGATACCGGATAAAATAAACTTCCTAAAAATGTTGCATCCAATTCTTTTTAAAAATCCGTTCTAGGGCACAACTGAGTTTGCAAGACAATAAGAAAATAAGGGAAATCCTAAAATAATAGAAAGCAAGAGCAAGAATCCAAGATGGGAAGCAGGTTCTCAATCCAGCAGCTCCCTCGAGGCACTTGCCAGCTTCCAGTAACCTAGATGGAAATAGTCTACAGACAAACACTACCAAAAGGAAGATGATACCGCTATTTATACTAACAAATACATGTTAAGGCCATACGTATTTTTATTGAAAAAGAGGATAACTACATAATAGTAAAACATTCAATCTTCCAAGAAAATGTAATAATTTCGCGCTGTGTGTGTGTGTGTGTGTTGTTTTTTGTTTGTTTGTTTGTTTGTTTGTTTTTGGAGACAGGGTCTCACTCTTGTTGCCCAGGCTGGAGTGCAGTGGTGCAATCTCAGCTCACTGCAACCTCTGCCCCCCAGGTTCAAACAATTCTCATGCCTGAGCCTCCTATGTAGCTGGGATTACAGGCGTCCACCACTATGCCTGGCTAATTTTTGTATATTTAGTAAAAACGGAGTTTCACCATGTTGGCCAGGCTGGTCTGCAACTCCTGTCCTCAGGCGATCCACCCGACTCGGCCTCCTAAAGTGCTAGGATTACAGGCATAAGCCACTGTGCCTGGCCAAGAAAATGTAATTATTCTAAATGCATATACAGCTAATAACATAAATTCCAAATAAATAAAGCCATATTTGACAGAATAAAAGGGAACCTGAAAAATAAAAGGAGATTTTTAACAGAGATCTTTCAGTAACCAACTGATGACAAGGAACAATAATGGAAACTAAAACAGATTTAAAACAACTTAAATGAAATTAACAAACTATATAATTTTTTATTATAAAATTATAAAGTGAAATATGTACATATTACAAAAGTTGAATATAGATATATCACATTCACTGACCACAATGTAATCAAGTTAGAAACTAATAATGAAGAAAACTCAAACAATATATTATTATTGCTGATTTTTTAAATACATAAATAATTCATAATTCAAATAAGGAACCATAATGTAAATTGGAAAATACTACATATCAAAATCTGAGAAGTTCAACTAAGGCATTACTTAGAAATGAAGAAGGGCTGGATACTATTGGGTTAAGTGGACAATTTAAGAATTTGGAAGCTTAAGCCGAACAAAATCTAAAGAAGCCAAAAGGCAGTGTTGGTTCAGATTATGCAGTGCTACCACTGGGTACTATGGAGCTCTATGTTACTACGCAGCTAATATAGAATCTGTGTGATTTCGGGGGGTGGGGGGGAAGACATTGTATCAGTTAGAAATCTCTGTGTTTCAGATGACAAAAACAACTCAAAATTAATGAAACAAAAAAGAAATGAACTTACTAGCCAAAGAAAATGAGAAAGTTAGCAGAGATTTATTTAGAAGCTTAAACAATGTCCCCAGAGCCCACACTCTCTCCCTCTTGAAACTCATTCTCCTCCGCAATGGTTTTATTTCCAAGTTCTACTTGGTGGCTAAACAGTTGCCAGAAACTACGGACCTACATCTTCCTTAGATTTACCCAGCCCTTGGAAAATCTCTTTGGATCTCATGTGCCCATCTCTGAATCAATTACTCTGAACAGGACATTGCAAAATGTTTGGTCTGAGTCACATCCACTTCCAATATATGACATATGTGTAGAAGAGAAAGAGGTTTTTCAGCAGAAATCCAGTTTACCTTAACAAGACAGAGTATGGATTCTTTCCAGCCAACATTTGGGCATTCATCTTAACCTGCTTTAAACCAATGTTTCATGACAACAACTGTGGCAGGAGTATCAAAGAATGAGGGGACAGGTGGCCCCTTTGCTTTAATGAGCTTTATCTCCTTCCTTTGCCTTCTCATTTCAGACTTCTGCAAAGTGCCCACCAGCCCCAGTAACCTCCCACCAATTGCCAAAGTTTAAATTTCATGCATTTTGTTAATTCAAGGAATGTGTGCATGCTGCCATTCCACAGTTACAGAGGTTATGGCATGTGAACGGAGAGGATAGAAATGAAAGAATAAATAGGATAGCAACATTACCAAGGTTCTTCACTAAGCCCACAAATCCATCTTCCCTGACTGTTCCCTGCCAATGGAATATGAGACTCACTGATGGCTTACATGGCTATGCACATACCAGGACTTTTTTCCTAAATGTGGTACATAGCATGGTGGTGAGTATTTTATAGCTTCATTTAAAAAAGAAAACTAGTTATCAAATTCATTCATTAGAGTACTTTTTGCTTATTTGCTCTCTTGGCTTCATTCGAATTATCTGCACCTGAAGTAAAAATATTTTTGAACTTCCACATGTAAGTCTGAATTTCATGATTTTCAAGGGCCTTTGTTTCAGGGTTGGTCACAGGTACACATGCAACACATACAGGGAAGGGACAGGTGTAGCAGGAAGCAACAGACATTATTTGCTAATAAGTCCCTAGCTTTCAACTAAATAAAAACACATTTTTAAGGTGAACTATAGTTAAATGAATATCAAGGGTAGCACTGAAAAAGAGAAGAAGAACCCAAAAATGTGCCACATACAATGAAAGAGTATGTGGATGCAGTATGTTGTGATGTACACATATGTTTTTATGTGTGCCACAGAGCGGGAAGGGAGGGAGGGAGGGAGACAGAGATAGAGAGAGAGCATATCTCAAATCTCCTTCATCGTCTTTTGTAATTGTATAGATAATATGGGCATCGCCCATTCTTTTCAGTACTGGTTGTTAGATTTAACTTGTTTTTTTTTTCCCAGCCCATTTTTAGAATTTCTCAAACTTTCTGCCTGTATCCAAAAAGCTGAGACAACCCTTCCACCTTCTGCAAACCCAAGACTCTTACGCAAAGGATAGATTTATTGGCCATGGAAGCATAGGGTCCCACAACACAATGATACATAAATTTCATTTCAATAATGTTTAAATTATTCTAATGTCATTGAAGCAGATTGCTCTCTGATTCTATATACATATATGTATGTATATATGTACATGTATATGCATGTGTTTGTATTTAAATGCTTGAAGAAAAATAATCAGCATGACAACAATGCAAAGAACAACTAAGAGAAAGAACTTTTGAGCACTACTCACTATACATATATAAAATTCTTGAAGAGTAGATTTTAAAATACAGATTGTAATAGCCAAAAGAAGAAAATAAAATCTTATAAGACTCACCCAGGAATAATCACTGTAGATAATTCAAGGACACCTTTCCTGTCTTTATTCTATGCATTTATAAATGTATTTTATTTATGTAAAATGTGTTGAATTATAAACTATATATCTACTATACATAAGTTTTACAGCTTATTTCCCCATTATTAGCTATTGATTTTCTCTAACAATATTCTTCTCATGTAAAGTTTCCCAATATAGTTACACTGATGTGTTTTTAAATTTTTAAAAATTGAATAGAGTGTTGAATAGGAACATACGATCTTATTAAATTTTTATCAAAGTTTAATTCAAATGATAAGAATAGAGAGAACATATGACAACTGACAAAATCTGGACTTTTCGCCAAAACAACTACTCAGTCATTAAATCTTATTTAAGTCACAGAGCTCTTTGAGAATCTATTAAAAGCTTTGATTCTCTCTCCAGAAAAATGCACATGCATGCAACATTTTGCAAACTATTTCAGAGTTTGCATTAATGTTAAACCTATCTATGGGGCCCCAGCAGACCATAGGACTTGATTTAAGTAGCCTTGTTATATGTGAAAATTTTTCCACTAAGTAAACTAACTACTTGGGACCGGAATTCAATGAAATATTTCAAATAAATAAGCTAGCACATCCTCCTAAAATGTTACATTTAAATTTTTATCACAGTCAGAAACCAAGTCATTTTTATCATCATTGAGGTTGATTATCACCATTCAATTAGACAGTACCTATTGAGCACTCTCTATGCCTATGTGCTATGCTCAGCATGAAACCAAGCAGATGCTAAAGTAAATGCCACTCCTTCTTCAAAAATGTATGGCTAAGCAAGTAAAACAAATAATAAAAACCAGAAGGTGGTAAACACTAAGAGTAGATGCAAGTACCACGGGATCCCAGTACATCACCTAGAACAATATTAGAATAAAATTTGAGGAAAATAAATATTTGCAAACCATGCCAAGTGTGTATTTGATATGAAATTCACTCAGAAAATATTTAAAATTGTTTTTCCACAGTTGAAGTCTATGTAAATATTTTGTACAAATATAGAGGAAATATGCCAAATATAATTTCTCTCCTTGACGCTAGACAAAGGTTAATTTTCCTAATCTTCCCAGGAAGTTTCTTGATTTCCTATCGGTAAAACTCTCTTCAGTCAACATGTGTATGCAATTTTCCCATTAAAACAGACTATATCATGCATACCACTAGACAGCAAATTGTCATGGATAGAATCTTTGCTTCCCAGAATAGAATGCATATTTATGAAGCTGTGAGCTTGAAAAGAACAAGCTAATCTTAACCAAACATGGCTGTTCAGAAGGGTTTTTGACGAATACCAGACTTAAGAGTGTACAGGAAGAAAGGAATAAGGATGGAATGGAAATAGAAGCAAGAATGAAAATGGTCCCTCAGAAATTACCTTCGCCTCTCCCTTTCCAGAGTTAGTAAGACGGATTCAGATAAGTCTTTTCTACTGTAAAAGTCATGTTGCTGCCTGATGCAAATATCCACTCATTAATTACGGAGAAGAGGAAACCATGTTGATTATTTTAATGACCATTATATCTAATTTTTAAACTCAGGTGCCTGATTTTGGATATTGGGTTGCCTATATTTTGTTTTCTGACATTTAAAGCATTGTTCCAGTACCAGCAATAAATATTCTCTGTCTAATTATAATTATTTGACTAAGAAGAAATGAAATGAATCTGTTACTCTTCTTGTAGGATAATGAATACCAAGATCATTGCAAATGCTTTCAGTGAAGCAGTATATAAGGAATTGATTGTGTTCCTTTTAACGTAATGTCTAATGGTGTCAGTTAAGTAAAACGAAAATCATCTAAGGAATCCATCCTCTAAATATAAGAATAACTATTTTCTTATAGATTGAAAAATATCCATGAAGTCTGGCACTATGATTTTAATAAATACTTTCATCTTACTGATCACCATATTAAAGTGGTAGTTAAATGTTATTACTTTTCAGTATTGATACCCTTGACTCTTCATCTTATCTCTCTCTTTAAAATAAATTAGTTCATTTCTCAACAACTGATGGAAGTAATGTAAATCCAAAAAGCAGCAATTATGCAAAAACTAAAGTCAAAACCGTTTCTTTTTCCCCCACTGTAACAGCTTGTAAGCATAATTAATCAAATCAAGCTTCCCTCTCATCGTGGAGAGCTGTAATTTCAAAAAGCAAATTACAGCATCTTTGCAGTAGCACACAGAAAGTATATTAAGAAAATACATATATGAAATAGGAATTAGTTCTGGTGATAAATTTCATTTTAATAAATCCCACTCTGTATCATGAACTAATATTCATATAATATTTACTACCCATTTAAAGAGATATCTTATCACTAGCATTTTTGAATAACTCAAAATACAATAAATTATTTCCTATGTCACCACAAATCAATAAAAAGAAAAAAATTAGTGAACACTACAGGTTCGGAAGTCATCTCAAGCATATCTAATGTATTATATTAATAAATATACCTTGGCAGTTTTTTTAAGACTTATCAAAAGTAGCATTACAAAAACCAAAACTGTCTATAGTGTTGCAAAATGTCCACAATTAAGATATTACTCATCTAGTGATGTAAGTTTCTTTTTTTCCATTTTTTCCAGGAATCATTTAATAATTATTCTCATTGTTTGCCGAAATGTGTGGCTATTGCTCTCTGTTTCGAGGATACGTTATGCCTATGTGTCCAAATAATTGCCTAAGATTATGAACGCAGGAAAAAACACTCAAATAGTGATTTGCTACCCAAGACATGCTATTAGAGAGTGTACTTTCTTTCAATGAATCATCTTAAAATCCCTCCTCTTTCTTAGTGAGTTCCTAGACTAACTGAAGGTAGAAGACCAACAGAAATTTAATGGCACACTATCACTACCCATTCCTATATCATTATTCTCCTGGGGGTCATAATGCTATTAAATCATCTATTTGGTGTATGAATTTTGGATCCTAACATTGATGCAGCTGTCTCCATCTCCACTGTATTTACTTGAATCAGTGTTGCCTATCTGTTGTGCACCCAATCCAGGATCAGCTCTGGTAAGGCACTTCCAAAAGCTGCTTGGAATAAATGACGATGATGAAAATTATTTGTTAAAGTCTAGCTTTCTTATCATCTAGAATTTTTGTTTTGTGGGGAGGTAAATCTATTTTCTCTTGAAGATACAGAGCTGATTTATTTGAGCAAAGCACTTCATGACAGCAATCCTGGAACACAAAAAGAAGCTATCAACGTGCACACAGAAGCAAGAACGCAGGCCATGCACACAGGACAAGCAGAGATACTGACTCAAAAGATGAGCCCTTCCCCCAGCAGTCAGTGGGATTCTTCTGGTCCTCCTGGAAAGGATAAAGAACTTATGAGCACTGTCACTCCAGGAGGGACAGAATCTAACTCACCTTCATACAGGTCATCTGAAGCAAAAACAATTTGGATAAATTTTAACCAGCTGGATGTGGTGGCTCACGCCTGTAATCCCAGCACTCTGGGAGGCCACGGCAGGTGGACCCCTTGAGGACAGGAGTTAGAGACCAGCCCAGCTAACATGATGAAACCCCATCTCTACTAAAATATAAAAATTAGCTGGGCATACTTTGGGAGGCTGAGGCAGGCAGATCACAAGGTCAAGAGAGCAAGACTATCCTGGCCAAGATGGTGAAGCTCTGCCTCTACTAAAACTACAAAAATTAGCCGGGTGTGGTGGCACGCACCTGTAGTCCCAGCTACTTGGGAGGCTGAGGCAGGAGAATTGCTTAAGCCCGGGAGGCGGAGGTTGCAGTGAGCCCAGATCGCGCCACTGCACTCCAGCCTGGCGACAGAACGACACTCCATCTAAAAAAAAAAAAAAATTAGCTGGGTGTCATGGTGTGCATCTGTAATCCCAGCTACTCTGGAGGTGGGAGAATCGCTTGAGCCTGGGAGGCGGAGGTTGCAGTGAGCCAAGATCATGACACTGCACTCCAGCCCGGGCGCTGCGCGACAGAGTGAGATCCTGTCTAAAAAAAAGAAAAAGGAAATCCGGTACATAAATGTTAATAGAAATGAACTGTGAACTGCGTCTCCAAAAAAAAAAAAAAATTAACTAAGGGGGAATAGCAAACCATGACACGGATAACAACATATATCAAAGCAAGTAACAAATTCATCTTGAACCAACTATGTATGCCCAAGGTATAATATGTACATTATGTATATGATTGTGGGACACATGTAAATTGCAGTAAAAATAACTAATAATTATTTTTAGGTGTAACTACTGAGGATATTAAACTATTAATGATTTACATGAGACCCAGTATTAGATTCTAAAATTAGTCACATATAATTTATGTAAATATAATAATGTAAAAAATTAACGTTATTTTCATTTTCATACAGAGAAATTCTATATGCAATATGTATGTTTACACAGTAAAATCTGTACAGATCCTACAGCATAAATTGTAGAATTTGTGCAAACACAGAGCTGTCTAAAACTTGACGAGAAGAATAAGGCAAGTTAGAAAACTCCGTAAATGATGCATTTTATATGTTATTTGTATTTCAACAAAAATTTGCTATCAAAGTTTACTGTCTATCAAAGAATATAAAGATTAAAATATTCATGAAGTATAGTAAAATTAAATATTTACTTAAGGGATAAATATGAATTTTTCAGAAATATTTATAAATATACTAAGCAATTATGAATGATAATATTTGACAACCAAGTTTATAATTGTCAATAGTGTTCCCCTAAATTTTTTCCAAATAAAAAACCATTAGTCTTTCTATTCCTAATAAGACCCAGGTATACAATGGCTATAATCTAGAGACAGGAATCAATTTCAGAAGAATTATTAGATTCCTGTGATCTCTTGATGAATAAATAAATGTGGAAGGATGTAAATATGGAAAGCTCAGAGCAGGAAAATCATTAGAAAAACATCCAGTGACTCATGCCTGTAATCCCTGCATTTTGGTAGGCTGAGGCAGATGGAGCACTAGGTCAAGAGTTCTAGACCAGCCTGGCCAATATGGTGAAACCCCATCTCTACTAAAAATACAAAAATTAGCTGTGCATGGTGGCGGGTGCCTGTAGTCCCAGCTACTCAGAAGGCAGGAGGCTGAGGCAGGAGAATTGCTTGAACTCGGGAGGCGGAGGTTGCAGTGAGCCAAGAACGTGCCACTGAACTCCAGCCTGGGTGACAGAGCGAGATTCTGTCTAAAAAAAAAGAAAGAAAGAAAGAAAAATATCTAGTGGTGATTCTCATGTAGTTCAGCTTTGAAGCCTTACACATTATGTATGTTATTCTCTCTCCTCTTCCCCAGGCAATCAGTGAGTTCTCAGTGTCCTCTGAAGACATTCCCAGCTCCAAAATGATCACACTTCCACCTTCCCACCATCATCAGTCACTCCTATTAACTAAGGCACGTCTCCATTAGATGGTCCCTTGATTAGGCCTTGGCACTAATGTATAATAAATAATTTAATACTTCTTAAGACTAATCACATCTTTGATGAAAAGAAAGGCATTTAAATCAAATACACGTCTAATTAAACAATTGGGAAGAAAATATTTAGAAGCACAGAACACTCTGGTGCCCCTTTCTGTCTATTCTGGATGAGATGCAACTCCATCCTCAAAATAATCCCAGAAATAATCAATGACTAACCTAGTAATGTGAGGGCCAATCAAAACAGAATGTGCATGAGTAGAAAACATATGCCAAAATTTAAAGTATTTGAAACGTAAAAATCACATTTTTTTATTTCTTTTTTTTTTTTTTTGAGATGGAGTCTCTCACTGACCCCCAGGTTGGAGGGCAGTGGTACAATCTCAGCTCACTGCAACCTCCGCCTCCAGGGTTCAAGCGATTCTCCTGCCTCAGCCTCCCCAGTAGTTGGAACTACAGGTGCGCGCCACCACACCTGGCTAATTTTTGTATTTTTAGTAAAGATGGGGTTTTGCCATATTGGCCAGACTGGTCTCGAACTCCCAACCTCGGGTGATACACCCACCTCAGCCTCTCAAACTGCTGGGATTATAGGCGTAAGCCACTGTGCCCTACCCAAATCACATTTTTAAGCTAAATCTTCCTTGTTCCAGTCATTAAATTTCAGGTGAATTTGATTAAATAATTACAAAACAAAGTGAAAAAGAATCACAGCCAAAATCAACGCAAAACTCTCACTCAGTTCTTTCACAGATTTATTCACATATTTTATCTTCGTCTTTGCAGATACCTATAGACCATCATATTTTTTTCAGATCTCAGGCATCTTTCCTGTGCCATTAAGGCCTGTATTTCTTTGATTCTACCCTTGTCCAGAATGTTCATCTCTCCATTTTGTTTCTTCAAGTTCCTTAAAGACAGGGACTCCTCATTCATCCTTTCCAGCACCGCCCCCTACAGAATGCCTCAGGCAATAAATATTTGCTATTTAAATGAATGCAACATTTCACCTTCAGTTGGAAAGCATAGTAACCATTTTGCAAAAAAAAAAAAAAAAAGCAACACTAGCCCCTTCTCCTTCCTGCAAAACTAGACTGAACATAACATTTTGTAGCCCACAAGGTCAGGTCACAGAGGAATGGCAGCAGCCCAGATCTCTGCAGTCCTCACTAGATCTAAGCTTCTCTGATTCTTCAGCAAAAGAGTCAACTTGGATCTTGACCTTTCTTAGCGCTGCGAATTCAATATGCACAAAATTATTAAAATAAAGTATAGACCTTTAGAGAAGTTTGGGCATCAACATTTCTGTTAAACATTAATATAAAACTATATTTTCACTGAATTCATGCATTTTTAAATGATAGAAATTTCTGATTCAACACTCTAGAATAAGGGTCAAAAAACGTTTTCTGTAAAGGGCCAGAAAGAAAATATTTTAGAACTTTGCAGACCATACAGTCTCTATCACATTCACTCAATCCTACTACTGTAGCATGAAAATAGCCATAAACAGCATATAAATGAAGGAGCATGGCTGTGTTCCAATGAAACTATATTTACAAAATAAAGTAGCACACCAGATGAGGTCTAAGGGCCATGGTATGCCAACTCCTGTTCTAGGATAAAATTATAGGTATATAGAACCTTAAAACAAGAGATAGCACACTATAAATCACCTAGCTTAGCAAACTTTTAAAAAGCATAATCATTATATTATCACACTTATTATATCTCAATATTATATATCATATGTATATTATTATCCTTTGAGGAATACATAAACAGTATTTTATTGAAGAAAATTTTGAAATAGAAAGCAAAAGTTCACTCTAATCACACAACATAGAGATAGCTACTGTTAACATATTGGTGTTATCCTTCTAGTCATTACGTATAAATCTCATGTATATAAATGTCATAGTTTTCATATTCTACATGTACTTTCTTGCAAAGTAATTATCATATTACACATACAATTTTGTGAAGTATTTATTCAACAATAGATAAAGAGTTATAAATAACCATTTATCTATTTAAATACCTACTTATCCTTTTTATAAAGATTTACCCATATCCTTAAGTCATCTTCAAGGGTATTTTAAAAGGCTATGAAATTTTGATATCAGCTGCATGTGTAATAATTTATTTAATCAGTCCCTTAATACTAGGCATTTCTTTCCAATTGTTATGCAACTATAAATAACTCGACAACGGATCTTTTTGTACATAAATCTCTACAGGACAATCTGATTACTTCCTTATGGTAAATTCTTAGAAAGGTAGTTGTGTAGTCAAATAGAGTTTTAGAAACTTTTTTGATTTTGTGGCCATTGATACATATTGTCAGGTTGCCCTCCTGAGAGGCTTCCTCAACGGATACACCTCCAGCAGTAAACTATTAATATAACCCCCACTGTCACGCAATCTTGTGATGTTCTTTTTCTTATACATGCCAATTTGATGAGCTTAATGCTATCATATTGTAATTTAACATGCATCTCTTCCATGAATGAAAACAGTAGATATTTTTCTTACTTTTAGAAAATTATTATCATTATTATTATTATTATTTTAGATGGAGTCTGGCTGTGTCTCCAGGCTGGAGTGCCGTGGTGCAATTTTGGCTTACTGCAACCTCCACCTCCTGGGTTCAAGTAATTCTCCCTGCCGAGTAGCTGGGATTACAGGCACCCGCCACCATGCCCAACTAATTTTTTTGTTTGTTTGTTTTTGTATTTTTAGTAGAGATGGGATTTCACTATGTTGGCCAGGCTAGTCATGAACTCCTGATATCATGTGATCTGCCCACCTCGGCCTCCCAAAGTGCTGGGATTACAGGCATGAGCCCCTGCACCCGGCCAGAAAATTATTTATTTCATACAATTCAGCTTTCATTTGAAAGACAAGGAAGATCCAGAGGCTCAGAGAGACAGAGATAGAGAGAGAGACTCAGGACTAGCACCCAAGTCTGGCTGACAGAGCAAAGCTTTCTTCCCACTGCACTTTGCTACCCTTACATTCCCCTCTACAACCTGAACATTTGGATCAGTCTGATAGGCCTCAAAGAATGTTCCTAGTTCATCTTATTACTTCGGCTTTAAGTGCAAGATAATCAATAAACTTTATTTTCCCATTGTTCTCTCTTCTTGCCAAAGTGTTTCAGACCAAGGTCTATAGGATCGGCAAATATCATAGTGAAATGTTTTATGTTTTGTTTTGTTTAATTGTATACAGGAGGAGGATTAGAAGTTCACATTGTGAAGAACAAATATATCAAAATATATATTTATAATTATTTCCAATGCAATGTGGGTTGCTTACAGAGATGACCATACATCTTGGTATGCGCAGGGACTAACTCAGCTTACATCTCTTGTACAGCATAATAGTTAAAGGCATCCTCTGTCAGTCAAACGCTGTTTCATTTGAAAGAGAAAGTTAATCACAGATGAGAATCATTGCATAGATAATGCAAGTGCCTCTTTCTTCCAGAACTCTAGACTTCAATGTCTTCCTTCTAATGGTACTTCTGGTATTTTTTGAGGTTATGCAAAATGGTGTCCAATTAACACTCTTAAAAATATTTCTCATGAGGTCATTAAGTTGTTACCATTATTCAGCATCTTTCAAAGTAAATTAAACTATACATTTTTATCTTTTTTAATTGCAACCTAACAGAGCAAACATAATTATTTTATGAACATATTAAGCTATATATTTTTAATATAAAAAGACATAAAGTCTACCTTTAATTCCTGATATTAAAAGAAAAACCTATAGAGTGACTTGATTTTTAAAAGTCAGATAAATGATTAATAAATATTCATCTTCTCTAAACTTTTTTTCATGAAAGAAGGAATATTCTCTTCTACTGATAAAATGTTCTGGTAAATTTGTCTCTGTAGTAAGACTTCTGATATGGTTTGGCTCTGTATCACCACTCAAAGCTGAGGTTTAATTGTAATCCCCAGTGTTGGAGGAGGGACCTGGTGGGAGGCGACTGGATCATGGCCATGAATTTCCCCCTTGCTGTTCGCCTGGTATTGAGTGGGTCAGGAGATCTGGATATTTAAAAATGTGTAGCACAGCCAGGTGCAGTGGCTCACGCTTATAATCCCAGCACTTTGGGAGGCCGAGGCGGGTGGATCACCTGAGGTCAAGAGTTTGAGGCCAGTTTGGCCAACATGGTGAAACCCCATCTCTACTAAAAATACAAAAATTAGCCGGGCATGGTGGCGTGCATCTGTAATCCCAGCTACTCAGGAGGCTGAGGCAGGAGAATTGCCTGAACCTGGGAGACAGAGGTTGCAGTGAGCCCAGAGCGTGCCTCTGCATTCCATTCTGGGTGACAGAGTGAGATTCTGTCTCCATAAAAAAAAAGTGTAGCACTTTTCCCTTCGCTTTCTCTCCTGCTGCCATGTGAAGATATGCTTGCTTCCCCTTTGCTCTTCCGCTATGACTGTAAGTTTTCTGAGGCCCCCTCAGTCATGCTTCCTGCAGTCTGTGGAGCTGTGAGTCAATTAAACCTCCTTTTTTAAAGACAAATTACCCAGTTTCCGGTAGTTCTTTATAGTAGTGCGAGAATAGACTAATGCAACTTTTTCATATCATAATTTGGAATATTTTAATTTTCTGGTCTGGATTATCCCATTCTCACCTTCCTTCAAAACACCAATATCACAGCAATTTTTTTTCTTCAGTGCAAACTTGAGTATACCACTCTGCTAAATGCTTCATGGACTCCTGGTAGACTTCATGTTAAAGTGCAAATATATCACTTATCCCCCAAGCTCTTTCATAATTTGGACTTGCTGACTCTAGAAGCTTTCCTTTTGACACTGGATCCAACAAAAACATTGCATGTTCTCTCATGCTATTGTGCTTTTCCCACTCTGTTCTGTTGTTCTGGAATGCCCTTCACAGTCAATTCCATCTGGTGGCCATTTTCTCTATGCATGGTGACTTTTACATTTCCTTCAAGACTTTGCTCAGGTGGCACCAGTGGGGAGACCTCTATGAACTGGATCAAGTACTCATCTAGAAGTTCCTTGTCTGCAAAATCCCATATCACATTTAACACATATTTATTCAGCTTCCGCCACGTGCAAAGCATTGTGCTGGATGCCAGGAACGAAGCAGTGAATGAGACAGATGCAATCCTACCTCCATAGAGTTTTGTATTCTAAACTTACATTGTGTCACCAAATTTTCATTGTTGCTTTATTTGGTTACGGCAACCAATAGATTGCGAATTCTACGCAAGCAGTGACTCTCTTGTCTTTGAATTTCCCTGTGCCTGGATTAAGGGCTGAAATTAAGGAGTTTAATCCACCATGAGAAATAGCCCAAAGAAACAGTACATTTGGACTTTATATTTCCCTGGCGTAAAAGATCCAGAAACATTCACTGAAACAGGGTACTTTTAAACTTCTAGCTTACTTAAAAGTTAAATATTCCAAAATATATTTTTCTCTACTACAACTGAACTTACAAATTTTAAAAGGATATTGCTTTTCCCTTATCTCCAACAGGTATCACTAATCTTTATTTTTTCCTGCAATATAAAAATTTCATTTGGTAGAAGTAAAGCTGCACGACAAAGAATAGGTACTCAGCTTCACTTCTGCTGAGCTGTTACTTTCTGCCCTTAAAATAGGCAGAGGACACAGAGGTCAAACATGATAACCTCATTCTATGTGACAGGTCAACTAATATCTATAAAGTTGAAATGGAGTTCAGTAATAAAAAACTTTTGCAATTGCTGTAGAACAATTTGGGTGCTGCTTTATCTTGATTTAGGTAGCAGACTATTAGAGATGTCTCAGGATTCAAAGAATGTGCACAGGAAGAGGGCAAGGCATTCAGCCTCAGAGAATTCTCTATGAAATGAACAATTACAAACCCAGGTGTCTGATCTAAGTAGTGTTCTTTGCCAACGAGCCTAAGAAGAAAACTTACTTTATACTATTTATTTCAGCAGAAAGACTTCTAAGAATGTGTAACTATAGATTTTGCCTTTTGCCCATTTACTTTTCCCGTCTTTCAAATTCACCATTTCCTTCCTTCCATCACATGCTATGTGTTTTGTGTGTGTACATGCCAAACCATGCCTATCTGAGTGCGTACACACCTCTGTTTACTTAATTTGAAATTATTTCCTTTCTACTGAAAATCCTGACATCTTAGCATACAAGCAGAGCACAAAGAATCCATGAAATTACTAATATTAAATAAGACAGCTCTCTATATGTAAATCTAGCAAACTGGAGCATTTCAATAATTATCTAAATACATCATATCTAACCAGTTAAAGTAAGAAATTAATAACTTCCCCATCCTAAGCCAGAATTCATTCTTGGAAGAGCCAAAACAACAGGGTTTTTTTTTTTTTTTAAAGAAATTTTTATTTAAAATAAGTATACTTTTGCAAATAGCTTTTAATAAAGTGTTCAGGCTTGGAAATAAGTTATTCCACTCATTCATTCATTCAAGATGCATTTTTTGGTGTATATACTATATGCAAGATTGTGTGCTAGGCATTACAGGGAATAAGAGAAGCTGAATTAGCAATAAATTGTTACCAAGAAGCTCCTCTATGAGTAGGCGAGCTTACGAATGTCAGTAGAAGTGATAATAAAATGTTATAGGAGTGCAGATGAGGACATGGGCATTGCACACTGGGGGAATCAGAAATGCCTTCATCTGGGACACAGCTTTTGTCTGGAAGCTCAAAAATGATTACAAATGAGGGAGAGGAGAACTATATTTAGAAAAAAGATTATCAGGCAAGGTAGGAAGTAAGCAAAACAAGGGCACAGAGAATGATTCCATTTGCAGGGACCACTCAGGGAAGGAACAGTGTGAGAACTAACGCTGGCAAAGCAGATTTGGGAAGAACCCTGCTGTTCCTGGAACACCAAAGAGCTTTTTCACTTAAACCTACACGCTATAGGGAAACCACTACGGGTTTTAAAAGATGGATTAAGAGTTCAGCTTTGGTTTAATTACTTTGATAGGAGAAGCAATATTTCTTTCCCTGAGAAGAGTGGCAGAGAAAGAAAGTAGGTAAAATGCAGAAATAGAAAGGAGGAAAGAAAACCACCTGAATGTATACAGTAAAGTAAAATGGTCATTGCAGAAAACAAGTAGATAGGGGAGAAACTAGAAACCTATGCAGAAAGGGAAAATTTCATTATAAAGACTTATGCATTTATTAGAAATACTTTAGATAAATAAGAAAAACATAGTTTGAAATATAGTTTAAAACAGTAAAAAATAGTTAGTTTGAAACACAGTAACTAGGGACCCAATGTGATAGGCCAATGAACAAAATGCTAAAGAGTCTGTAATATAGCAAGCTATGGGAATCCAACAGAAGGGTTTTAATTGGTTCGGGACATGATCAAACATGCATTTTAGCAAGATAACACTAGTAGCAGTATTGAGAATAGGCCAGAGAGGAGACAAGCTAGAGACCCCAAAACTAGTTTGTGGGTGAAAGCTATAAACTAGGCAAGAGATGTTGGTATCCAAGGAACTGTGTTAATAAATTAAAGTATTATCAATTTATAATAAAGAGAAGGGAAGATACAGCAAAATTGGTGGAAATGTTCCTGCTAAAACATTCGAATTAAACTATGTCAGTTGAAAAGACATTTCATATCATAAAAGAGATATAACTTGGGAAATTTAAAAATGCCTGAACCCATTCATTCAATGTAGGCAAAAAATGAATATCAGGGTAACATAATCAGGATCTCATCCATTTAAAGTCATCTTAACAGCTGTATAAATAGTAAATTATTTTGTTAATTTTATAAAATACCAAAAGAAATAGCCTGGAAAAACGTTAGCATTTTCTAAACACTAGGAATTTTGTGCTGGCTTTTCTCACCATTGTTCTGTCGTTCACAATCTACAAACCACCATCGCTTTCCCAAGAGTCTATTCCTGTGAGTTACCCAGGTATCTAAAAAACAATAGCTATGCCAAGAACCCATTCTGAAATCAAAGTCTAATCTCTCACCCAAAGATTCAATGTTAAGCTAGAAGTAATGGGAGCTGATCGCTCCTCCAGGGAAGAGTTGATACCTTTGATATTAATACTGTCAATTTAAAGGAATCCACAAGCTCATTGGGGAAATCCTTTTACAAATGTAGAGTATACATAGAAACTCTGTAGTGTACAGGTCAATCTGGTATTTAAAATTCAGGGCAGTGCTCTCCAGTAGAATTTTCTGCAATTGGGGGAATGTCCCAGGTTTGCATTTCCCGATGCAGGAGCCACCAGATACATGCGGAGCACTTAAAATGTGGCTAGTGCGACTGCAAAACTGAATTTTAATTTTTGTTTAATTTTTATTTAAATGTAAATAGTATATATGGCTAGTGGCTCCTGTATTGAGGTCCCAGGACTAGACTAGACAATGGGCACACACTTGGAAACAATATCTCAAAGAGCTGATAACAGCAGAAAATTCTATGCACAGGTCTCCCAATGAAGCAAAGTAGGCACTTGCTTCTATTAAGCACTTGTGCCTCTATTAATGCCCCTCCTGTGTGTATAAACACAGTCATTCTTCCCTGACAATCAGAGCATCAAACCTTGATGTTTCCCACTCCAAACTCAAGTCAGCAGCTAACATCAGACATCCTTGTTAACGTAGTGTATGCTGATGCTTTCCGTTTGATACTTACCAGACACCAAAGCTGTCCAGAACAGAAAGTATAAACACAGTGTTCAATAAAGCCTGGTAGGCTTTTAATAAGACACACGGGAGCATACTAATACAGATTTCTGTGGGCAGATACTTCATAAAAGGTTAATCAAAGTGCTGGGCAATGGGGGAACACCTGGATCGGACTAAGCACTATTTTTTTAAGAGAGCTCAACATCTGTACTGAAGCCAGGATTGCTCTGTGGGGAGAACCCTCAGCCCTTAAAAACCTTAAAACAGAAAGATTTGCAACTGCATCAACTGTTGTTATGTTAACATGGCTTCTCCTCAGCAACTGCTTCTAAATCACAATGACACTTGGAAAAAAACAAGAAACACTTCTCTATTCTGATATTTAATACGTTTCTTTAAAAAAGCTAGAGGTAAGCATAACCTATTATATAATAAAGAAACATTATCTCTGTTGAAAACTAAAAAAGGAAAACCTGGAGGTATTATTATCAGCAAATCTATAAGGTTTCAATGGAATTATTTTCATTCTATTATATGTATCCTGTTTAAAAGTCACAAAATACCTAGCCATGGCCATCTGGTGAAACAGCTGGGAAGAAAAGCCCATTCGTTGATCATTCTCTTGTAATCGTTACCGTGGCCCTAGTCTTAACCACATACTTTTTTTAAAAAAACTGATTATAAAAATCCAGTGCTTTTGTTTCTTGCTATGATTCCTTTAACATAACTAATTCTATTTACACTACTAAGGAAGGAAATTTTAAATTACAGAGCATTATAGCAATGCTATTAAGGATTAGGCAGGGTTTCCATCACACGTGTTCATTCTATATTGCATTTATATAAATACACTCTCCTCATTCAGAAAAAAACCCACATTCATTACCAAGATCCATGTTTTTATTACCTAAAGTATTCAGTATAAAATATCAGCATATTTTAAAAGAATCTAAACGGTTAAGTTACCCTACAAATGGTCAGAGATAATAAAAACAGCCTGGTTTATTCTATTTTATATAAGCATATAAACTTATAATCGTGGCCTTTTTACACAAAACTCATATGAATACTACTTCACAGATTCCTTCACCAACCTATATTGTTCTATTTAAGTTAAATCCTCCTCCGGGATGAGAAAATGAGTGATGTCCAGTGGAATTTTCTACAATCTGGGAAACATCCCAGGTTTGCATTCCCCTAGCAAAGGAGCCACTCACTGGCCACATGTGGTTATGGAGCACCTAAAATATGGCTAGTGTGACTGCAAAACTGAAAAAGAAAAATTTCTTCTTTTAACTTGAGGTATTGTTAGTGAACCAAGAAATAATGTTGTAATAATTTCAGCCATGCTGAATTATTTCTTTATACCATACACTAGGAATGTAAGTATATACTTACATCCTGAAATATCAACAGAAGGTGTTCAAGATACCTATATAGAAATTGCTCTGAAATTAATCTAAATGTTGTATTGGTAACAAATAGTGATCATAATATCCATTTCCTAAATAACCATTCACATTTAAATAATGCGTATAAGTAATTCTCTGCATAGAAGTCTCTCTGTGTAATAAGAGAGAATTATTCTTTTCTTGCCTAGAGACAGGAAGAAAAAATGCCAATAACAGCTTTACCAAATCCATCTGAGCTTGATAACCCAAGAAACGTAATGTCATTCCTCTAGACATTAATGGTCCTATTATCGGCTCCCTAAGCCACAATGGATCTATAGATCTTAAACTACAATGTAAAGATACTGCCACCACCATGCAACTGTGAGACTCTTGAAAATGCCAAGGTAAGAAAAGTGCATGGACAACTAACATCCTCTATCACCCCAATCCTCAATCTAGGGGATTTCCTATGAGATGATGTGGCTTCTCAGTTTGCACACATTGACATCTCAGCCTCATGTGCATCATGAAGACGGTGCTTTCTGGACAATTTTCACTTCATTTTCTTACCAATATGCTCCTGAGGTGATACGCAAACCAATCATAAACGGCTTAAGAGTTGGTTGTGACATGAATATCTGAGAATCATGGTATTCCATATTTTTCCTTTAATAATATGTAATACTTATTAAATACTGAATTAATGACAATCTAGTGATTCTGAATCACACTTCCATCTTGGCAAACGTGAGGAGGGAGTGTACATGTATGCGTGTATGTCTCATCTGTGTGTGAGTTTATGTAATTACAAGTGTACTGCATATATTATATGTGTCTATGTCTATATGCACACATATGAGAATTTGTTATGAGAGTCAACTAGAAGTCAGTTCATCTAAGACGACTGTATTGAAAACATGGTGCGCTCTCTCTCTCTGAAGAACAGTCTGCAATGGGTAATTGGAAATATCAAACTAAGTGAGGAATCCACTAATGGCCCTTACTCTGAACTTCAAAGGAAAAGGCATAAATATTATAGGCAAACTCGAGGTATTGGAGCAAAACATCATCAGTAGCTAGCACTGACCTTCAAAAACTGTTATTAGAGTTGCTATTTTATTCTGAAGAAATATCAAATAAAAGATGGTCATGCTCCTAATTCAACCATATTGTTTAATAATTTTACAAGTTGTTATTGCTCTCTTTCATGGCACTGTTATTTCATAAATACTTATACTATTTTATTCAATAATAAAATCTCGATTTGGGGGTGGAGGTGTCATATGTTAATATCTCTACAATCTCTCATTTCTAAAGAGAAGCCACAGAATTCATCATCACTAATCATCAACCATTAGTTGTGAGCTAAATCTATGACTTTAGAACTAGCACCTGATAATACAGCATATAAAAGCAGCAATTCATGTTTAGCATATTTTGTCTAAGAAATGTTTTAAATTATTTAGAATTTTCACTCTAAAATGTGAAACTGTTTGAAATAGAATAAAACAGAAAACTTGTTTTCTTTTCAATTTAATAACTAGAAAACAGACTAAAGTTATTCTAATAATCTTGCTATTTATTCACCAAGTTGAATTCTGCCTTATAATGAATTCTCCTTAGGAACAGAATTCTTATCTCTGTCAGTCCCCAGTGCCTATTAGTACCTGGCACAGTAGCAGGCTCAATAAATATTTGTCAACCTACTGTTTACTCAGCTGAAGTACTATATTTATAGTTTTATACTTTTAATAGAAAGGTAACTAAAATTAAGAATTTGAAAATTCACCCATTTGCTTGTATAGATTACAAAATGTCCTGAAGGACAAAATACCATTTGACATTAATAAGGTACTTTTAATTTAAATGGCTGTTTTTATTTATTTATTTATTTTTTATAGCAAATTTTTTTATTATAGTTTAAGTTCTAGAGCACATGTGCACAACGTGCAGTTTTGTTACATATGTATACATGTGCCATGTTGGTGTGCTGCACCCATTAACTCATAATTTACACTGGGTATAACTCCTAATGCTACCCCTCCCCCCTCCCTCCACCCCACAACAGGCCCTGGTGTGTGATGTTCCCCTTCCTGTGTCCAAGTGTTCTCATTGTTCAGTTCCCACCTATGGGTGAGAACATGTGGTGTTTGGTTTTCTGTTCTTGCGATAGTTTGCTGGGAATGATGGTTTCCAGCTGCATCCATGTCTCTGCAAAGGACACGAACTCATCCTTTTTTATGGCTGCATAGTATTCCTTGGTGTATACGTGCCACATTTTCTTAATCCAGTCTATCATTGATGGACATTTGGGTTGGTTCCAAGTCTTTGCTATTGTGAATAGTGCCACAATAAACATACGTGTGCATGTTTCTTTATAGCAGCATGATTTATAATCATTTGAGTATATACACAATAATGGGATGGCTGGGTCAAATGCTATTTCCAGTTCTAGATCCTTGAGGAATCGCCACACTGTCTTCCACAATGGTTGAACTAGTTTGCAGTCCCACCAACAGTGTAAAAGTGTTCCTATTTCTCCACATGCTCTCCAGCACCTGTTGTTTCCTAACTTTTTAATGATCGCCATTCTAACTGGCGTGAGATGGTATCTCACTGTGGTTTAGATTTGCATTTCTCTGATGGCCAGTGATGATGGAACCAAAAAAGAGTCTACATTGCCAAGTCAATTCTAAGCAAAAAGAACAAAGCTGGAGGCATCACACTACCTGACTTCAAACTATACTAAAAGGCTACAGTAACCAAAACAGCATGGTACTGGTACCAAAACAGAGATATAGACCAATGGAACAGAACAGAGCCCTCAGAAATAATACCACACATCTATAACCATCTGATCTTTGATAAACCTGACAAAAACAAGAAATGGGGAAAGGATTCCCTATTTAATAAATGGTGCTGGGAAAACTGGCTAGCCATATGTAGAAAGCGGAAACTGGATCCCTTCCTTACACCTTATACAAAAATTAATTCAAGATGGATTAAAGACTTAAATGTTAGACCTAAAATCATAAAAGCCCTAGAAGAAAACCGAGGCAACACCATTCAGGACATAGGCATGGGCAAGGACTTCATGTCTAAAACACCAAAAGCAAATGGCAACAAAAGCCAAAATTGACAAATAGGATCTAATTAAACTAAAGAGCTTCTGCACAGCAAAAGAAACTACCAGCAGAGTGAACAGGCAACCTACAGAAAGGGAAAAAATTTTTGCAACTACTCATCTGACAAAGGGCTAATATCCAGAATCTACAAAGAACTCAAATTTACAAGAAAAAAAAACACCATCAAAAAGTGGGCGAAGGATATGAACAGACACTTCTCAAAAGAGGACATTTACGCAGCCAACAGACACATGAAAAAATGTTCATCATAAATGGCTGTTTTTAATAACAAACACTTGAACAGACACACCCCATCAAATCCATGATGAATCACTCCACTGCTCAAAGAAATAAAATTTAAAATACAAAACCTACCTTGTTAAAATAAATAACTGGATTATCATGGTCTTTCATGTACAGATGCTTAATTAACATCAGAAAAGTCAAAATTAGCTATCACTTTAAAGTAATAGAAACCTTCTAAACTTTTATACACACACAGACTTTCTCTAAATTTCTAAAAACTTCATATTAATATTTTATGCTAAATATATCCTAAATTCACTTACATAAAACACCATTCTCACACATGTTAATAGGTGTTTTACAGAAAAAGTATTCCATGATATGGGAATTATAACATATTTCAAAACCTCTCTTAGATATTTACCATCTCAGAAGTCAAGGTTCTCTAAGCGTATTTAATCACAGAAAAAAAAACTTACAACATAACTCTTGGCATCTTGTAATATAGCTTGCTATGGAACACAAGTTTGACATATGAGACAAACCACATGTACTCAATAAGTACTCCACGGTATGAACAAGAATGTGCTTTTTATGCAAAAAACAATCATTAGGATCTTCCTGCATTGTGAATCAGATCATTATTTTACATTTATTTCATTGGAATAGAATCCTGCCTAGATAAGCTTTCCAAAATCAATCACATTTTGGTTTTAATTTTGCTAGCAGCACTTCTTTTTCCAGTTTTAAGTCATTAACAGAAAGCTTCATCACAGCACAAAATAATATTTCGATAACTCATCATATCATTAAATGAAAAGGGTTTATATTCTGAGAATAAATTTTTTAAAATAAATGCATTTATTTTATTCACTTGTCAGGATCATCAATGTTTTTTATTAAAATCAAAAGCTTATTATAAAAATAAATCCAAATCAGACATTTTATATTCCCAATAAGATTTCTTCATCTTTCCCCACTAGCACGCAGATTTTCCTTGTTTCCTAGCTCATATTCAGGAATATGGCAGTTCCTATCCTTTCCCAAAACATGGACTGCACCAGGCATGTTGAGAATTCAAGGGTGCCTCACTCTGTCTCCACACAACCACCAACCCTTGTCATCAATACTAAACAAGCCCAAGGCTGGCAGAATCTAGGCCTTATTCTTGTTTTGTTGGTCATTTATTCATTTAACAAATATTTATTGAGCATCTACTATACACCAGAGACTATATGAGGCCCTAAGGATTAAGTATTGAATGACACAGAGAGGGGCCACATTCTATGAGAGAGACAGAAAATAGAAAAAAATAAGTAAGTAAAATATATAGTATGTTATATTAGCAAATGCTAAAATAAAAGAATAAAATAGGCAGGATATGAAGAATATAAAATGTCAGGATGAATTTGAGAATATTTAAACGGTGGTCAGGAAAGACTTCACAGAAAAGATGGCTTCTGAGTAAACAGTGAGAATGGAAGCAAGAAAATAAGGCAATGGATAGCCCAGGGAAGGGCATTACCAGCAAGTGCAAAGGCCCTGGGGTAGAGGATGTTTGGCCTATGGGAGGAACAGTGAAGAGATCAGTTGTAGCTGGAGGTAGGAGGCACATGGTGGTTGTGGTAGCAGATGAAATCAGAGAGGTGACAGTCAGCTGCCTCAGGTAGAGCTTTTACAGGTCATTTTAAGGACTTCAGCTTTTTCGCTAAAAGAGATGGGAAGCCATAGGTGGGTTCTGAGCCAAGGAATGAAGTGCTGTGACTTCGATTTTAATGAGATTACTCTGGTTGCTATACTGGGAATAGACTGAGACTGGGAAGAGAGTAGAGGTAGGAAGGCCGATGTAAAGGTTGCCTCCTCCTAATGCAGGCAAGAGCTGATGGTAGCTTTGACCAGAGCAGTGGCAGCAGGATGCATGTGAGAAAAAGCAGGAGCCCTCCGAGCCATGGGGCAGTTCTTGGCTCCAATCCTCTTATTGTGGCACATGCCCTGAATATTAAATCTACCAAGGCGGTCATTCACCTTGTCAGGGTGTCTTTTGGGATTTGTACTTCTTTGAAAGGCCTTTTTATCTCTTTCTTCTATTGTACCGAATACAAATCTCCTGCCTCTCCTCGGATCCCCTTGGTCATATTACCTGCCTATTAAACCCATGAACACCACAGGGATGCAACCAGATGCGAACCCTGGATGAGTCAGGCCATTCCCCTTGGCCCCTGTTATGCTGCCCTGCCCAGCCACATGCTCAGTTTCTGGACCACTTCTAGACGAACATGAAACATCGCAATAGGGAACATGGGAAATGGCATCGGGGGGAGCATCAAGGAGCTGTAGTGACACCCTCTGCAAGCTAACTGCCCACAGGACAAGCAATGACCAACAGAAAAGAAGACACAGAGCGGGGCTAGCTAGGCAGACAAATTCCCTGTCCTCCCTCCCTTCCCATAGACTTCTCAGAAGATAAGTCCTCCTTGCGGCTCATTTGAGAAGGGTCATATGGGGAGAAAATACGCCAGCCAAGTGACCTGCTGCGTCTTATGTGTCTTCTTGAGAAGCAGTGACACATCATGTTCTCTTGCTTCTCTTTCTTTAATCCTCACGCTCGCTAACCCGGGTTTGCACCTTACAGATAAAGCTTCACCCCTTAAATCACAGCCTCAGATTCTGCTTCCTTGGAAAACACACATCAAAAGTATCCTCTCAAGCTATGGCCAGTCTATTGCCTTTGTAGCATCTGCCATACTCAAATATTTTACTTTCAGGTGACCAAAAGTGTTTCCTTTAATAGCTTCCAGACTTCCTGTCTTGGTTAGAAAGGTCTCCACAACCTGCATGTTAATACAGTTGTGATTAATTTCCCTCTTGAATTTTATTTTTTAACTTGGTTCTTTTATTCTCTTGAAATTAATTTTGCATATATATAAAATAATGGTACCCATTTATTTTGATTGCCAGTTGTGTGAGCATTATTTATTAACTAAATCATTATTTTCAAAGTGAAATAAGATGTCACCTTTATCATGGATTGTTTCCAGATATAGTGAGATCTGTTTCAGGGTACTTACTCCGGTCTACCAATCTATCTTTGCTCTATTCCCACACGACATTGTTGCCATCACAGTTGTTTTATAGTATGTTTTGATATCCAGCAAGAAAATGGCTTTTTATTCTTCTTTTCTTTATATTTTAATTTTTTATCCAGTGTTCTTTTTTCTTAATCTTGAATTTTTTAATTCAATTAAAAAAATAACTTGAGTTTCTAAATGAAAAGGCATTGAGTTTATATATTACAAATAGACTATTAGTTCTTTTATTTGTTTAAGTCTTGTTTTATATTCTTCAATATTTTTTTATAATTTCATTCCTATAAATTCCGCGGCTTTCTTGTTGTATTTTAAATTTTTTGTCATTTTTATGACTGGAATAATTTTCCTATTTCCATTTCTAAGTGACTATTGATAGTATAAAGAAAGCTTGAATATTTCTCTTATAACCAGGCTCTTTATAAAGTTCCCTCATCAATTCTAGCCATTTTTAGCAGCATCTCTTGGGGTTTCTAGATATGTAAGAAATCTCTTTAGGAAAAAAAAGTTGACTTTGCTTTTTCTTTAATTATACTTATATCTATGATTTTATTTTCCTGATTTGTTGCATTTACTTCAACCAATGAAATTAATAATATGAGCAAAAGAAGGCATCTTTTTCTCTATCCAGATTTCAATGAAAATGATTTAGGGTTTTAGTATTTAAGGTGATGTTTGCTGATTATTTTAGTAAATGGTCTTTATCATGCTGAAATATTTTCCTTTTATTTCCATTTTGCTTAGAATTTTTATTGGGAATGGCTGCTACATTTATCAAACACTTTTTCAATGAATGTAATGAATTTTTCTCCTTTAATTTGTTGATATGGTAAATTATATTCATAGATTTCCTGATATCTGACCCATCCTTATATTCCCAGACAGTAACCCTAGTTGGTCATGGTAGCTATTTTTTTCTATATATTACAGCATTCTCAGATTCTAGCTGGTAACATTTTGAGTAATCTAGTCCAAAATACAAATTAAAAAAAAACAGAATAAACTATATTATAAGAAATCTATCTAAACACAAGAGTTTTTAATAATTTGTTCAGAGGTTTAAAAATGTAACAAATTACAATAACAAATTTTTATGTGTATATTTATAACAAAGGGAAAAGTCAACAATATAGCACAATTTTCAGATCAGATTCAGAAAGGAATTACATCAGCGGCTCTCAAACTTATGTATAGATCAAAATCACCCTTAGGGCTTATTACAACAGATTTCCAAGCCTCACCTTCAAAGTTTCTGAATCAGTAAATCTGCAATGAGTCCCAACAATTTGCACTTCTCACAAGTTCCCAAATGAAGTTGAGGCTTCTGGACTAGGAACTACATTTGAAAACCACAGCTATACAGCATACAAAGCTTCAAATTTGCTAATTAAACTTTGAAGCTTCAGCCTCCACATCTGCAAAATGGAGATAACCATCAATCCCCACAGGATCACTGTGAGAATTAAATAATCTAGGACATGGAAAGCACTTAGCAGATAGCCTAGCACATAGCAACTAATGTTAGTTGCTATGATTTTTTCACTAAAAAAGTATAGAATTAAAGAATAAAAAGGAAAGAGAGGGGAGAAACAGGAGCTAAGAAGGAAGACTAACGCAACACCCAATGCCTATTAGCTATTTCCATTTTATGACAACATCTAACATACTAAGTTAATAGCAAGAAGAATGAAGAATTAACTAGAGTAGAAATATTCATCTCTGTATGAAGTGGGGATAAAAAATATTATAATTATTTTCAGCACTGAGCCATAAATTCCATGAAAAGAAAAATTAAAAAAAATTAAATGTTACTTTAAATTTGATGTTAGGTATTATTCCATTTTAAAATGTTCACTAAACTACTTTCCACACGTTGCTTGATAGTAAGTAATGACTTATATTGAGGTATATGTGGATAATGTTCTTTAAAGATCTTAAAATAGCTCTAAAAAGCTAAAGCTCCTTAAGGATCTTAAAATTGCCAAATATTAAAATATTTTAAGGTATTATATAAGATTTTCCTGTATGTTTTTATGGATAAGACTTCTTAAAATGAAGTAAATCAGATTTATCTCATGGATATTAAGCATTTGGAAGTACACCTTAATAAAAAGTAATTCATTTAGATTTTTACTTATGAATTCAACAGGGATGTCTGAGATGTTATATAGAAGCTCATCCGATTTACTTTTATGAGAAAACTGAGAATCAGGGACTGTAGCTGCTGGAGTCAACTTCTACTACACTGTGCCTTGGTGACAAAGATCTCCTTGTTTTCTAAGGACCTCCAGAGGAGAGGCTTTGCCCTGGCATTGCTGCTATGGGTGCTGGGGGATTCTGTTTCTCTCCCAGATCTGTTTTGCTGCTTTGCTCAGCACAGCCTGGACACACACACACACGCACACACACTCACACGCATGCATACTCACACACACATGCACGCGCACGCACACACACACACACACAACCTCTCCTCAGGTATGACTAAGGGTCAGTATCTGTACCATCCTGAAAACAGGAGTATTAGGCAAAAGTCCACATACCCAGTGTTGAAACCCCCAGTCTTCCTCTCAACTCAGCTCCCGAGGTAACGGAACCAAGCACAGACAAGCACATCTCCCATCAGGAGAGTGAAGGTGCCATTTCCGGGGAATACAAACTCCTCAAAGTAAAGACGTAACAATACTAAGCTAAATTTTTGAAATTCACGCTTTCTTAGCCACAACCACTGTTAACTCTGTGGAGAATATCCTACTGCGTATCTTTGTTGTTATCCGTATCACGCCTATAGACCTACAGACTCTAATCTGTGTTTTGAAGGATGCCGTAGTCTACAGCTACTGGAGATCCGTTTTTCTACTTAATGTATTATGAACATGTTTACAGGATGTTAAACGTTACCCAATAAAATTTTAAACAAGCCCCCCCCTCCTCCACACGCACATCCAGAGCTTTCAAAGACTGTATGTAGGTCTATAGAGAACGAGGGGTAACTCAGAAAGGAAACTGGAGGGATTTCAGGACTAAATGATTAAGAATTAAATTGTTAAAGCAGAAAAAGAGGGAGAAGCTAAAATAAAGCAGAAGGGGAGAACTAACTGCCTAAGCTACACAGAAAGTGCCTCACTCTGTTCTCTGAGATTGCCACTTGTCAGACAATGTCAGCCTCAAGGTGCAGGTTGCCAACCTGGACCATCGCTGGGAAGAATGAAGCCAACACCAAGGAAAACAGAACTGAGAAAGAGAAAGAAGGAGGAAGTGAGGGAAAGAGAAAGAGAGAGGGGAGAGGAAGGGAGGCAAGAAGGAAGAGAGAGAGAAAATAAGGGAGGAAAAGAGGGAGAGAGAGAGGAAGAGAAAGGCAGGAAGAAGAAAGAGAGAGAAAGGGAGGGAGGGAAAGAGGAAGAGAAAGGCAGGCAGAAGGAAGAGAGAGAAAGAAAGAGAGGGAGGCAAGGAGGGAGGAAGGGAAAGTGGAAGAGAGAGAAAGGGAAAGAGGGAGAGAGAGAGGGAGAGGGAGAGGAAGGGAGGCAGAAGGAAGAGAGCTAAAGAGAGAGATACCAATCTGATAACTTGATTAAGCCCCGGATCTACCCATGCTTGAAGCTAGAGAACCATAAGACTTGCCAGTTATGTGAGCACAGAAATTCCCCTTTTTGCTTAAACCAATTTGAGATAGGTTTATCTTCCTTGCAATGGAAAGATACCTTGTCCTTTAAGTTAAACTTCGCCTCTTATATCTCCAAACAGGCCAGACTCTCCAATCCACAGCGCGCCTACCAAATTCATCATTAGAGTAACGGTAAATATTGTGTGAACCAATTCACGACTTATTCCTCAGAACACCAATTTCTCTCACTAAGGCCAGATAACTATTAGAATCTAGGAGCCCAATTCCCTATTCTATACTGCTTTATTAAATCACATATAATATGTGACCATATTTTCCATCTTCTCAATGGCTAAATGGCTGTTCTAAAAATGGAAGATGGTTATAGTTTCATAGCTTAGTATCGTGAATTTAGAAGTAGAATAAATAGCACTAAATAAAAGTATCTTTAGTCTCTCCGGAAGTTAAATTATTGCTAAATAGTGTATCTTTGAGATGATCAGAAGTGTCAGCTGCTCCTTGAAATTTATGTGCTGGGGAGCACAAGGATGATAAATCATCAACATGTCAGAGTTGTAGATCTTTCAGCTGAATCACACTGAAGAGGTGCTTGAAGTTCTGTCACACGGCCTCGTGCTCTTTTTTTACCAGTTGATTACCTTACACTATCAAGACCTTACCAGAGCCAAAGATCACGAAGCGATGAAGTGCAAGACTAATAAGTACAAATATGCATTCAATCTTAAAGCCCTAAGATATTAATATATGCATAGCCAATGTACATTTTCATTTCCAGAAAATCCCAGTTTAAAAAAAAAAAAAAAAAAAAAAAAAGCTGACCAGTATCCTCTCTACAAAAACCTTAGAAAAAAGCATCCAACCTGTGATGGTTAATATTGAGTGTCAACTTGATTGGACTGAAGGATGCAAAGTACTGTTCCCGAGTGTGTCTGTGAGGGTGTTGCCAAAGGAGATTAACATTTGAGTCAGTGGACTGGGAAAGGCAGACCATCCTCAATCTGGGTGGGCACCATCTAATCGGCTGCCAGCGTAGCCAGAATAAAAGCAGGCAGAAGAACACGGAAAGACTAGACTGGCTTAGACTTCCGGCCTCCATCTTTCTCCCATGCTGGATGCTTCCTGCCCTCGAACACCATCAGACTCCAAGTTATTCAGCTTTGGGACTCTTAGACTTTTGACCACAGACTGAAGGCTGCACTATCGGCTTCCTTACTTTTGAGGTTTTGGGACTTGGACTGGCTTCCTTGCTCCTCAGCTTGCAAACGGCCTATTGTGGGACCCCACCTTGTGATGGTGTGGGTCAATACTCATTAATAAACTCCCCTTTATATATACATCTATCCTATTAGTTCTGTCCCTCTAGAGAACCCTGACTAATACACAACCAAAACATCAACGGGGAAAAATTTGGTTCCCTGTTACCCCACGGCTTTTAGATAAAGGCATTGCTAATCATTGTGCTTAGGTCAAAGGGGGCTGGCCCCATGATTCTTTTCAGAATCTCCATCTTTCTGTTCAGATTTGGGAAAGGAAACAAATAGAATAAAAATGCATGTTTTCAGGAAGGTATGCCAGCATTTAATAAGCAAACTATCCATTTTAGAGTAAGGCAACACTTATTCATTGTGAACCATCTGTATGCTCTATAACCTTGCTAGTCAAAGGGGGACCCGCAACCCAGAGCATGAGCAAGACCTGGAGCCTGCTGGCAATACAGAGCCTCAGGTCCCGCCATGGACGAACTGCGTCAGAATCCATGTTTTAACAAGCTCCCAAGGTGATCTGTGTGCACATTAAAAAGCACTTTTAAAAGCACTGTCCCATAAGGAGCAGTAACAGAAATGCCTTACAAACATAATTTTGTTGGAAAAATGCAAATTATAGACAATTATACACATACACATATCCATTTTGAGATTACAAAATGAATGAAACTAAATGGTATATGGTTTGGTCATTCAGGTGTAGGTGATGAAACTACAAATTAAAAGGCAACTGAGGACACTATTTCCTCGGGGGTAGGGGTGCACAGAGATGAAGTATGCGGGAAGGACAAGACAGAAGCAACAGAATTGTTCCAGTTAGGTGTTCTTGTTAGGATGATATTACGTACAGTTTATATATTCAAATGTTACAAGATAAACATTTTCAAAAACGAGGAAACAACCTCATTAGAATGAAAATAATCTTCGCAGTCATAAATAACAGCTTTTGCTGGGATGGAGAACTGGATAGGACTGACTTAGCAGCTTGCAGAGTTACTAAGCAAGAACAACAAGGATTTAATTCAGGTGGATAATAAAGAATACTTTATTACTTAGAAGTGGAAAGGTAACAAATAATCAAACAAATATACAAATAAATGAACCTATAGATCAAACATTTGTTTGCATTTTTCTGCAAGAAAAAAAAAAAAAAACTCCCTGCATCACCATCATCAACGTCTCTGAAATGACAGAAGCGAACAATGAGTCTGGCATAGCAGATGCTTGGAGCACAGTGAGGGAGAGACATTCAAGAGATGCCAGTCAGGTTCCTCATCAGGGACTTTTGGAACTGGGGACAGCTGTGGAGTGAATGGGTTTTCCAGCCAACAGTGCTGCCCTTAGGTAACCAGGCTTGTATTCCTTATTTGCTATTTTATGTTAAACAATAACTGATTTTAAAAATTCATGATCACAACAGCCCTTTGAGTAAACCCTGAATTCTAAAACTCTGCTTGCAAGGAAAGCAACCTTATTGAACAAATATGCAGCCTCGGGTTTTCATGATACACCTCCTGACCAGGATATTGTTTCACAAATTTGCTTTCAGGTTAGTGCATCATGAGACAGAGTAAAAATTCTATGTAAGAACTTACATATTATTAAACATACTTGGAGTACCCTAATCCTGACAGTGAGAGGGTGAAGAAGAAACTAAATGTTGTATTTAGAAATAGAATAAATTAAATATTTTAATGAGATACTGTAGGCAAAAGATGTAGGTTTAATTCCTGGCATTCCATGGCATGAGAACAGAACAACTTTGGGTAAGTCCATTTACCCCACTGACCCACATACGTTCCTCATTGGTTACTGAGTATACCCAGCTCTTCCTCTACTCTGTACGGGAATTCAATATGCATGGATGTGTCTCCTGAAACATCTTGTCTGCTCTGCACCTACTTCACTATTGCTTTACCCCTTGGATGTTGACCTTCACCTGGCGAAAGATCATGCTTCTAACAGCGCACATCTAGCTGGACTCCTCCCAGCCGCTGACTTTGACTGGACTTCCTGACTACTGACTTCTCTCTCTTCCATGGGATACCAACTCCAGAAGAGTCACCCCCTCCGCCCACCCCCATTCCAACATTCTCACATCTTTGCATGACTGGGCTCAGGGAGAGGACTCATGACATACCCCCTTCCCAGGCTTATTTTGCAGACCAAAGAAGATACATTAGATGTGAAGACATTTTGAAAAGTTTAGAATAGTTACTGAGAAGATTTAGAAGATTAAAATACAACAGAGGTTAACCTATCAACAGTACTTATAAAATTCAGAGAATTCACATAAATATAGAACTTTACATAAGTATTATCACAACCAGTAGTCTTAAGTCCAGCTATGTCACCAAGTGGACCCACTGAAAAATTCTTATTACAAATCTCTTGAGCTCTTCCTGTAGCATTGATTACATGTTATCTTGCCATGAGGACAACAGTCAGTCATGCAAAATATGATGACTGCGATTACCTAACGTTTCGTGGGGGGAGTCTGAAAGAATTCACAGGTCTAAGTAACGTCAAAGAGTATCCAACATAACTCCTTCATTTTCTCTTTTTGGAAATATGCCTACGACCATAGAACTAATTAGTATTAGAACCAGAACGATAATTCAAGTCCCAGTATAAAAACATTTCCAGCAATTTTAAGATGTCTAGTAAATACTTCTGAATGCAGGCAAGTTAGCCACTTCAGACTGGTGACAATATGCTATTTTTAAAGCCATCGGGACAAAACTTCCACAATAGCCCTCAAAATTCTATTGTAGTGCTAGAGAGACATTACCTGTACTACTGGTCTTTCTCCTCACAGTTGTCTGAATCATTCTTACTGCAATTTTACCTATTCTGTTGATACCAAAAAAAGCATGCACAGTTGTTTCTGGTTTTCATGCTAGCAATACTCACATTTATGAGAAATTGGCTGATTTTCTTCACAGAGCTCAAAGCAATCAATTATCCTTAAAGATATAAATTTCCGGGCACGGTGGCTCATGCCTGTAATCCCAGCACTTTGGGAGGCTGAGGTGGGCAGATCACAAGGTCAAGAGATTGAGACCATCCTGGCCAACGTGGTAAAACCCCGTCTCTACTAAAAATACAAAAATTAGCTGGATGTGGTGGCACGCACCTGTAGTCCCAGGTACTTGGGAGGCTAGGGCAGGAGAATCGCTTGAACCAGGAGGCGGAGGTTGCAGTGAGCTGAGATTGCACCACTGCACTCCAGCCTGGTGACAGAGTGAGACTCCATCTCAAAAAACAAAAAACAAACAAAAAAAAAAACAAATTTCTGTTGCTGCCTGGGAGTATGCTGAAAAGAGCTGCCCTTAAGAGAAGCAGGATATTAAAAACCAATATCTACAATTAAGAGCTCGTGTCGTTACTTTGATTTGAATCTTACATTGAAATTAGCATTTGTTTTATAAATATATGGTGTTTTTATATGTGTGGTTTGTCTCTCTGGCACATGTACTTCTTATTCTGATGCAATATTAACTATTGCACCAGAAAATGGCTATCACATTGAGGTAAATCTGCATAAATTTTGCATAGGCCACAAAGCTCTTTTAAGACAGGCTACGCTAGACCTATCTTCTAGATTTCTCCACAACTGTAAACACATCCAGCAGGTTTTGTGTTATGTAGTACAAGACGGACAAAAACATAACTCATTTTATATTGATTACAAAATATATACTCTCTTTGGGGAGTTTGAACTCTCTGATTGTTCAAACAATTTAGTAAAAATCTACTTTTCTACTTTATTTGTTGCTGAACGGAATACATCCTGAATTTGTCACCTCTTCTTTCTCTACACTGGGTCCCTCATGTTGAAGGCAATCATTCAATTGGTTTACAATATAATGCCTGAGAGGCTGCAGTTACATATCACTTTGCTGATAGAAATAATAAACGTAGAATGGAGAAATGGTAGATTCTTTTTAAATGGACAGAAAAAAAGAAGGTGTCATTGGCAATTTTTTGGCAAATATATCATCAAAGACTAGAACATATGGCCAAGAAGAAATGGCTCATTTCTTGAAGAAAAAATATTTCATCGCAGCTATTAACCACCAGGTAAGAGACTTGTCAAAAAAGAAAATTTCAGTGACACATCGCTTTTGCAGAACCATCCAGGAGCTAATACTGTACACAAAGCAAGCTTTATGTTGACAGACAACAAGAACCTGCCACTGTAATATGTTGCCAAGCTACTGATTGAGGACACCAAGGCAAAGGGCTGACAAACCCAGAAGCTATGTCCACATACAGCTGAAGCCACAGGAGCAAAAATTCAAACCTTTTAGGGAGTTGTAATCCCTTGCCATTTTTTATACAAAATGATTAGATATCTTGTAAAAATATTAACAATCTTAAAAAAGAAAATTAAAGTAGCAAAAATATATAGTTTTATGAGGTGACAGTGAGAAGAAACCTCTGAACACCAAACTATAGGCACAATTGAGAATTTCCAAACATTGCCAAAGTACTCCCAATACAGAATTAAAGAAGCATGCTGACTGAATGCTAATGACTACTCTTCTATGTGATGTGCAAAAGACAAAAGAGCAGTTCTGAGATAAAGAAGGTAAGAAAGAAGAAAAGGAAATAGAGCAGGTAGGAAAGTAGATAAACAGCTAACAGAAGTAGCAGGATTCTTTAATAAGAATGGCCATGGCTGGGGTCTAGATAAATTCTACTCAGCTCTTAGTTCTTAATGTGGCAGTTTTCTTTCTGCAGTCAATGTTTGTCTAGCCTCTCCAGACAAGATTAGATGTTCCTGTTGAGTGCTTCTAACACTCTGAAACTTGCTCTTTGTATCACTTATAATTTCTATAGCTATTTGTTTAATGTTTATATTCTCCTAGCCCTCAACTATAAACTCCACAATGCTAGAGACCATATATATCTTGTTCACCAAAATATCCACCATACCCAGCATACACTACATGTTCAATAAATATATGAGTAAACAAACCATTCAATGATTACTTATGATGAGTAATAATTAATGTAAGTATGTGGAGAGATAGCATTAGAATAATGATTAAAGGAAAAAACTCGGGGTTCTGATTGCCTGGATTTGACTTCTGTTTGCAACATTCACCATCTGTGTGAACTTTGGCTATTCAAGCTTTCTTCCTTTTCTGAAATTACTTTATTTATACACAGTTACAATGATACATTGAAAGTCAATTATTCTCTGATGGTTTCATGTATTATCTGTTCCTCCATTTATATTGTAAGATCTTTGAGGATGAAGTCCGTAACCTGGGCTGCTGTTCACTCATTGTTCTGCCTCCATGAGGGCTGACACAGTGTTGGAAATTCAGCAGGTATTATATTACTACTTGATGGTTAAAATAAAACAGGTATAATATCTGAAGAACACAAAATTACATTAACATTTCAATAAATTTGTTCTTAAAAGGTATTGAAAATGTGATTGCCAAAACTCATGAGTTAATTGATAAGTTGTAGTTCCTCTAAAATACTGATCAAATCATTTATAAAACCTTGAATAAGGTTAGATAACCCATTACTTATATCATTGTAGCTATTTTTTAAGAAAACATGGTTAAAATTATAGCTGATTCATTTTATTCACAGCTGATTAATTACAAGACTTGATCAAAATTAAGCAGTTGATACAAAACTTCAAAAGAAATTATTGATTCTTCTCATGAGCAACAGCCAATTAAAACAGTATGGTGCAAGACTGCTCTAGTTCTTAGTCTTTTAATTTTGGATTTTTTCTCTTCAATTTTTTAAACAAAGAACATTATATAAAGACTTCAAAATTAGCTCTTGGCTTTTCCTATTCAATATCAGCCACTTAGCGAGTGCCAATCATTTTGCTGAACCCTTCTTTAAAAAAGAGTTTTGCCAGTGGCACTGAAAATGAAAAGAGATGATGAGATAATCATAGCAAAATCTTACTCCGGTGTGCTGCCTTTCTTCCCTGATGAAAACCCCACAGGATATTATGCTGGAAAACGACATGATGATTCAAAGACCAAAAACTGTTCCTTGCCACACAAACAAAATACAAGACAGTCCCAAAAAGCGCTTGTATGTGGATTTTGAGTACAAGAAGTTTAAGGTATTGATTGTCATAGGTCTTGAATTTCAGATATCCTACTGGCAGTTCTACTCCTGGGAGGAAATTGAAATATCAAGCTTACAATAAGCATAGATAAATAGCAAGTTTCCAAGATGGCTCTTCTAAGACAGGTTACCATGTTAGCCATGTCTTTAAAATACCTCCTGGATTAGCTGAGTCCTCATTATTATTTAAGCTAAAACTTAAAAGCACAATGCTATCAGAATTAGCTCATGCACTGAAGGCTGCTGAAATCTCTATATAACTCATGTCATTTTCCATTCCCCACAACTGAATATTTTTCCCATAGCTGACAACAATCCAAACTGGTTATCACTGTTATGTTTTCCCCTGATTTTCATGAAAGCAGTATTGTAGCATTAAAAGTAAATAATTTGTTCATTAATCTATCACCCAAATATAACTATTTTCATATCTGTGTTCTCTCCCAGCCTTTATTCATGATTTTTCATAGCAGTAATTATAGTATAAATATAACTTTATGTTATTTTCCTCACTTAAAATTTAAAAAGAATTTGTGACATTTTCATGTTGATATATAATTATCATAGCTATAATTTCAATGAATGCATATATTCCACTTAATTAGCACAATATCCCCAACCATCAACCTTTGCCAAGGATATTTGGAAATTCTATCACCTCTCTGAATAAATAAATAAATTGACTTGTATTTTTCAAAAATTCTTACTTAGCATAGCAGCTCTAATCTAATCTGCATTCAAATAGCTCTTAAACAAGACAGTGGTATCTACTGTACACCTACTAGGGTCTCCACATTATAATAGAAGTGGTGAGAAATACCAGAACATAACACATAATCTCTGGTTGCAACCAATTTATAATCCAGTAAATGATACAAGACAAAGACAGAGGGTAAAATTCAACCATAATGTCAGAGGTAAGCTAGATCCATGTAGACTGTGCTATTCAAGGAATACTTCACTGTGTACGTGGACTTGGATGGAACTTGAAATATGGAAAAAGTATATTTAGTAAGATACAGGAAGGGCATTCCAGAAAGAAAACAACTTATTCTTGAATATGTCCAAATAGGGACTTTGGCAAGAGTGGTGGAATCTGTCCCAAACTGAAGCATGATTGGGCCTGTACGTAAACATTTCATTCTTTCCAGTTGTGAGGATCTCATGGACAGAGAACTGAATAGTGCGTGAACCTACTCTCTTGGTAGTATTTATCCAACCAGAGCATGGAGGGAGTTCTAGTCTCCAGAACTGCAAGACTGTTGTTTAAGCCACCAGCTTGCAGTATCTTGGTAGCGTGGCCAAAGCAAACTAATACTCGGTGCTTTTCAAAATGCAGGTTCCTTAGCCTTATGGTAAACCTAAAGCCAGAATCTGTGGGCATGGAACCATCTCTATAAATCACCCCAGATGATTCTGGCACACTTAAAAGTCTAAGAATCTTCCACATAACCTATGCCAAACATTAAACCGCAAAGAATTTTCTAGGAGAGATTAGCTAATAAAGATTGTAGAGCTTATTTTTCAATAGAAATCCATGGAAATAAAATAGTTAACCTGTATAGCAATACGTACAAGATACTTTCACATGCTTTACTGTATTGAATCTTTAGAACAATTGTGAGCTACATACAGGTGACTATTTATACTGGTCCTGTTTCCAAAATAAAGCAACTGAGTTTCAGAACTTTTCCAACTTTCTGAGCATCACACAGTCAGTAAGAAGCTGAGTTAGTGCTCCCAGCCAGGTTTGGGGACTTACTCAAAAAATGTTTGCAGGGTATTGAAGGTCAAAGCCAATCAAAAGGAAAGATTAAGTGACGGCATCAGAGAATGGCAATATGCTCCATATAACTGGTCTGTTGGGTATCAGTCAGAGTCCAGTTCCACAGAACACAAGACAGGGCTGGAGGGAGGAACAAGGCAGGAATCCTGCCTTAGTGGGAAAATGGTGGGCTGCTTAGACAAGTGTGATAGCAAATTCACTTCTGACTCCTAGTGAAACTGCACTGACTGGCGGCACCTCCACACCAGCAACAAACGGCAGTCAGAGGCTATCAAGGCATGCTGAGAATGGCAAGGCATGATGGGAATGGTAAGGCATGATGGGAGAGGCAAGGCACGATGGGAACAGAGGGCAGGTCCTAATGGAACCAGGCCTACTAACTCCTGTCCCACACCCACAACTCTACACCCAGGCTGTGCTTAACAGGCTTGGAGAGGCTTTGCACGCATAATTTTATGTAAACTTTGGAAATTAATTCAGAACCACCGCCACCAAAACAAAGAGAGAGAGAGAGAGAAGAAGAAGAATGGTACTGGCATTTGGATTATTTAACTTCACAGCTACTGACATTTCAGAAAGTCTTGATTGTCACCTTGAGCCTTGCATAAAAGCTGTGGAAAACAAAGGAACACAACTTGAGGAAACAAAGATTTCAAAGAAGAATGATTTAAACCAAAATGATAGCTTACGGATGTGTGTTTTACTTCTTCTTCATATTGCATTTTTACCCTAGATACACAATTCATTCTTAATATCATGTAGGTAACTGGAGAAAGTATGTTGTGATGCTATGACTTTGGAAACATTGTTCTATTGATTAGAAATTTCTACAGAAATGAGGAAAAATGAATACATGGAAATTCTCTGAAAATGAGAATGAAAATGCAATGCCAGTTGCTGTATGACTCAAATTCCCCAAATAATTATTGGTAGGGCTCATTGCCATCTAGTTGTATAAACATAAATGAGCCCATGATAACACCCAAAGCTCAAAGAGTAATGACAAAGGTGGAAGAGATGGTCTAGTCAGGCATGAAATTGATTTTATAATAACAAATATCTGTTGCCTTCCATGTGCTAAGTAAATAATTCTGAAGCAGGGGGTAAAGATAATAAAAACAAAATAATTAACTGCTTCTACTAAATCAAACGTGGAAAGGAACCCATCGTCTTGTTGACCCTGAAGCCTGTTTAATGGCTAACTAAAGCAATTATTTTCATCACGACACAACCCTTCATCATTGGTACCTTCAGAGCTATAGGAGACTTTGGCTGGTAACCTTGTTGGGAGCAGGTTTTTTCACTCCCCAGATTTACACTGAAAATGAGTGACACACTATGCTCAGGTGTGGCTGGAGAGGAGGCACTAGGAAATAAACCCAATGCTGAAGCCTGCAACAGAATTATAGGTGCCACAATCTAACCTTGAAGGCAGGCTTCAGTTGATGTCATCTAATTCTCTTTCTCTCTCTCTCTCTCTCTCTCTCTGTGTGTGTGTGTGTGTGTGTGTGTGTGTGTGTGTGTGTGTGTGTGTGTGTGTAAAGGACTAGGTTAGCTAATCACTGATAATGGAATTTTATAGTCAGCTTTAAAAAGTCACTTTCAATGTCATTACGTCATTTATGTTCCCACAGTTTCGCTTGGTCGATTAGAATCTAATTCTATGGAGAGCAGCATTTCTGGTTCAATGCTCAGGTGGGTCAGTTAGCTTTTCTTAGTCCCTTGGTCCCACAACTCATCATTTTCCAGCTAGCTGTTTCCAAATGTGAGACTTTTATCCAAAAGAAATCACAAAAGGAAGTATAGAGGAAAGAATGTTATATATGTTTCCAAAGTCCAGCAATAACTCAAGAAAAGTTCCACCCAACTATCTTATTAATGGTGTCTGCACACATCAGAGACACACATGGAGTAAATACCTATGGTTTTTGTCTTCCTAGCACCCCTCTCTCCTTCTTCTCCAAGGTGTTCCTCTCCCTAGTCTAATGCAGCTCCTAGGGAAACTGCCTTGGTCCTACAGGACTCAACCTCCTGTCCTCAGCTGATTGGTTAAAAGGTCGACATCTTTCCAAGCCTATGCCCAACAGAAACCTCTGCCTGGAAGTTCTGAAACTGGATTCACAGAACATGTGTAAGTCTGTCCTTCTTTGATAATGGAAACAGTCAGAACTTCAGAATTCAGGAGCTGCTAGTGGCCATGTTTTATACCACTGTGCAAGAAAGTTGGTCTTAATAAGAAAGAGCAGGAGTTTGTGGTTGCAGCGAGCCATGATCATCCCACTGCACTACAGCCTGTGGAACAGAGCAAAACCCTGTCTGAAAGAAAGAAAAAATCAAATAAAGAAAAGAAAACAGAGAAAGAGAGAGAAGGAGAAGGGAGGGGGGAGGAAGAGGGAGGGAGAGGGATGGAGGGAAGGAAGGAGGGAGGGAGGGAAGGAGGAAGGAGGAAGGAAGGAAGGAAGGAAGGAAGGAAGGAAGGAAGGAAGGAAGGAAGGAAGGAAGGAAGGAAGGAGGGAGGGAGGGAGGGAGGGAGGGAGGGAGGGAGGGAGGGAGGGAGGAAGGAAGGAAGGAAGCCACACAGAGAGAAATAGAGACAGAATGTAGAAAACAAGGGCCTGGCAGGGTTTGGTTCCCAGACTCATTGTTCCTGAGGCTCAGCTCTTTCTGTGCCTTCTCATTGTCTTACTTTTTAACTCTTTGTTAGACTCCAGGTGCTGCTAACTTCCTTTAGTTTTGCCTCAACTAATTTCAGTTGAGTTTCTGTTATTTGAAACCTAACCGATACCTGCACACTCAATGAAAGGCAATCCAGAAAGAGAATGTCACCTTCAGTTCTGGCAGTGACTCCAGTTATCAGTCTGAAGAGGTTATGCATCAGCAACAAACAACTCCAAGCCTCAGTAGCTTAAAGGAACAAAGATTCAGTTCTAAGTGACTACACATCCCTGTGTACTCCCAACAGTTCTGGTTTATACCTGTTGTCTCAGCCTCCTCTTAGTCTCAAAAGTGGTCTGGTTGGAATGAAAAATTACATGGTCACCCTACTGACTTCGAATTTTTGCTACCTAGCCATCACGTGGGACCCAAGCTGATGAAGCAGTCAGGATCTAGAACTCTGCCAGTCAACATCGTCAAGGGGGAAAAAAAGTCCTAGCATCTCAAACTAGCAATTAAATGCACTGGACTATAAGAATTATCTACAAGCATTATTGTTTTAATCAACGATTCATTGGTCAGAACTAGTCATAGCCCCACCTCATCATGAGGCATCAGGAAGGGCCATCCTACCCAGAAGGCCAAGAACTGGCATTATTTGGCAAGCAGCACTAACGACTGAGAAACTCTAGCTCCCCTTAACTGTATATGAATTTTCCTACCATTCTTACTCGGTCTTTCTAATGAAATATTACGTGGATCTTTAGATTCAATTCTATTATTTTAGTGTATGATTCCTTTTCTAAACTTAGCTCTTTGAAAAAGCTGCATTATTTCATTTGACATTCATTGTATCCCTGTTTGTTAGACTTAGTGCTAACTCTTTAAGGATAACACAATGAATAAGACATGATCCCTCCTGCAAAAGCTTCACGCACTTAGTATTCTTTAGGGTATTTTTTGGCTCATTGTAGCAGTAATTTACTAAGTGATTCCTTTAAGAACTGCCAGAGTTAATATCCCCAAGGTATGGTTCACTCACCTGGTAAGACCTACTAAAGAATATCTCAATGTAAATTTTAATATAGCTTATTCCAATTTAATTTTAACTGTATAGCTTATAGTCTATTGCAATGAAAACTCTGATTTTAATTAAATAAGCACAATGCAAAAAACCCTAATATAAAACACTAGCAATATCCCTTACATAGAATTTACTTTTGCATTATAGCCACTGGAACTTTCTCCCCCACCCAGAATTTTCCATCTACTACTATTGCAGTACTCAGAACTTAACTTCCTCTGTTATGACTAAAACTGAGAGTACATCAATAAGTTTCTATTCCCCTTGCTTAAATTCTTTTTTTTTTAATTTATTATTATTATACTTTAAGTTCTAGGGTACATGTGCATAACGTGCAGTTTTGTTACATATGTATACTTGTGCCATGTTGGTGTGTTGCACCCATCAACTCGTCAGCACCCATCAACTCGTCATTTACATCAGGTATAACTCCCAATGCAATCCCTCCCCCCTCCCCACTCCCCATGATAGGCCCCGGTGTGTGATGTTCCCCTTCCTGAGTCCAAGTGATCTCATTGTTCAGTTCCCACCTATGAGTGAGAACATGCAGTGTTTGGTTTTCTGTTCTTGTGATAGTTTGCTAAGAATGATGGTTTCCAGCTGCATCCATGTCCCTACAAAGGACACAAACTCATCCTTTTTTACGGCTGCATAGTATTCCATGGTGTATATGTGCCACATTTTCTTAATCCACTCTGTCACTGATGGGCATTTGGGTTGGTTCCAAGTCTTTGCTATTGTGAATAGTGCCGCAATAAACATACGTGTGCATGTGTCTTTATAGCAGCATAATTTATAATCCTTTGGGTATATACTCAGTAATGGGATGGCTGGGTCATATGGTACATCTAGTTCTAGATCCTTGAGGAATCGCCATACTGTTTTCCATAATGGTTGAACTAGTTTACAATCCCACCAACAGGGTAAAAGTGTTCCTATTTCTCCACATCCTCTCCAGCACCTGTTGTTTCCTGACTTTTTAATGATCGCCATTCTAACTGGTGTGAGATGGTATCTCATTGTGGTTTTGATTTGCATTTCTCTGATGGCCAGTGATGATGAGCATTGTTTCATGGGTCTGTTGGCTGTATGAATGTCTTCTTTTGAGAAATGTCTGTTCATATCCTTTGCCCACTTTTTGATGGGGTTGTTTGTTTTTTTCTTGTAAATTTGTTGGAGTTCTTTGTAGGTTCTGGATATTAGCCCTTTGTCAGATGAGTAGATTGCAAAAATTTTCTCCCATTCTGTAGGTTGCCTGTTCACTCTGATGGTAGTTTCTTTTGCTGTGCAGAAGCTCTTTAGTTTAATGAGATCCCATTTGTCAATTTTGGCTTTTGCTGCCGTTGCTTTTGGTGTTTTAGACATGAAGTCTTTGCCCATGCCTATGTCCTGAATGGTACCACCTAGGTTTTCCTCTAGGGTTTTTATGGTATTAGGTCTAACATTTAAGTCTCTAATCCATCTTGAATTAATTTTCGTATAAGGAGTAAGGAAAGGATCCAGTTTCAGCTTTCTACTTATGGCTAGCCAATTTTCCCAGCACCATTTATTAAATAGGGAATCCTTTCCCCATTTCTTGTTTCTCTCAGGTTTGTCAAAGATCAGATGGCTGTAGATGTGTGGTATTATTTCTGAGGACTCTGTTCTGTTCCATTGGTCTATATCTCTGTTTTTGTTCCAGTACCATGCTGTTTTGGTTACTGTAGCCTTGTAGTATAGTTTGAAGTCAGGTAGCGTGATGCCTCCAGCTTTGTTCTTTTGACTTAGGATTGCCTTGGAGATGCGGGCTCTTTTTTCGTTCCATATGAATTTTAAAGCAGTTTTTTCCAATTCTGTGAAGAAACTCATTGGTAGCTTGATGGGGATGGCATTGAATCTATAAATTACCTTGGGCAGTATGGCCATTTTCATGATATTGATTCTTCCTATCCATGAGCATGGTATGTTCTTCCATTTGTTTGTGTCCTCTTTTATTTCACTGACCCTTGCTTAAATTCTAAACAGGAATTGGGCAGGAGGAATTCCTATACCCATCGCCAGAGAGGAAAAAGCAAAAACTGGGGCTCTAGCACCAGAATTGGGACTTGGAATGCATTTTCTCTCATAGAATATTTTATAAAGTTGTGAGCTATTATGTTATTAGTGTTATATTTCAGCACAGTTGTGATTGAAATGGCTTTTTATGGACCAGTCTAGAAACTTCACTACCATTTAGATCATTGTTGTTATGCAGAAATATGTTTTGAATTCCAAGCAAGTAAGTTATACATTAACTTTCAGAATACTATTTATTTCCTAAGTCAGACTTACCTGAACTGCCACATGTACTAGGTCAGGATGATTTAGTGAGATGCCCAAAAACTCCTTTGCTCTAAAGGCTATTACTCTTTCTAATGGCTGTGTTATGGACTTTAAATAAATACCTTGGCTTCAATCATTCAACCAAGATGTACTAAGTACCTCCTATGTGCAAGACACTATTCTAAGTACTGGTGCTATGTTAGTGAGCAAGAAGCAGATTGTCTGTCATCCCTTTGGTATCATCTCTGCCCTTGTAAAGATTCTAGGAAATGCAGAGAGCCCTGAAACGAGTCTTTAGGATGCCCATCCCGTATGGTGTCAGTTTAGAGTTATCCAATGAGAGGTGTCCATGTGGGATTTCAACTTCTCTGGCAGCAGCTGCAAGGAGACTCATAGCAGAAGTTAGTTCCTTAGAACTGCTAAGATCAGCAGAGGAAATTCCCACTGAGACTGGGAGATTCTCTCAGACAGCTTCTGTGTAAATTCCTACATGTCACCTGCTCCCAAGCACTTGCATCCATAAACTTCCAAAGTAGGGTAAGCTTCTAGTTCCTTGTATGAGCCCCTTTCCATTCAGAATGCCTAAGTGGCTTCTGTTGCCCCGACCCAAAACTCACTGATACAGCAAGGCAAGAACAGTGCCCGCCTTTTGAGTTTACATTCTCATGGGGAATACAGGCATTGAATAATCGGTTCCACCTATAACTGTGTGATTGTCAGTGACGTACTGGAGCCAGCTCCTACTGGTTGTCTGAGCTGCTAGCAAAGTTAGCAGGAATTTTGCACAATCCAGTCATTAAATAGCCACATTAAAACTTAAAATATGTAAATTTTAAATTAATTATATGAGAAACTTTAAGCTCACCGCTTCCTATTTTACTATTTCTGTGATCTTGGAATTCTTCTCACACGTATTTGCATCTGTATGGTGTAAACTCTACGCAATGGCTTGCTACTGAGCCTCTCTTCCCAACTAGACATTCAATGTCATCACACTGGCAGCTTGAAATCACCATGCTGGGAATCTTTACACCACCAAAATCAGCAAACTCTATACACTAGGGCACTTTTCTTCCCCCCATAGAGCCAGTTGTTAAACATTTATCAAACTATCACTGGTAATTGTGATAAGTACCAGAAACCTAATTACTCAATGGCATAGACCAGAGAGACTCTGCCATAACCAGGCATTTCAAGGAAACTTCCTAAAATAAGACTTGGAAGACATGTTACCTGAGTTGAGCTCTGAAAGTTGGTTAGGTGAAGGGGTAGAGAAGAACATTCCAGGAAAGGAAAAGCATATATGAACTCTGTGAGGAGGGAAATATCTGGGTCCTAGCAAGCAAGTGAAAGGCTGATGGAGACACAGTGCAAAGAGACAGGGTATGACATTGAGCTCCATTGTTTCAAGCTTCCTTTTTTTTCCAGTCTCTACAGTCTTCTTGTAGTCTTGTTATATGTGCATTTCTCTTTCCTGTCACTCAACAGACAATTTAGTTGAGGACAGGGACCATGACTTCTTTAACTTTCTCCTGCCAGATGCCCAGCACAACTCTTTATATACCGTCAGCATATTTCTAAATGACTGACTGACTGAATCCTCATAACACTAAGCTCAGTCAACATTAATGGTCAAATTTTCAGAAATGAAGGTAAATTCATAATCCAACTTTTAAAATCAAGTTACATTAAAATAATAGGTTTCAAATTAAAAGAGACAATTGAATGTGTATAATCACTAATGACAACTTAGAAAAAATCAAAACTGAGATAAACATATTTCATTTTAAAGAATAATAGGTGTATTAGTCTGCTTGGGCTGCCATAATAAAATTCCATAGACTGGACAGTTTAAACAACAGAAATTTATTTCTCACAGTCCTGGTGTCTGAGAGACTAAGATCAAAGTGCCAGCCAGGTAGGTTCCCTTCTGAGTCCTCAATCTCTTGGCTCATGGGCAGCCTCCTCCTCACTGGGTGCTCACATGACCTCTTCTTTGTGCACACACACACTCAAGTGCAAAGAGACAGAGCACACTGTGGTGTCGCTGTCTCTTTTACAAGGAATGGGCATATAAAGAGAAAAACTGGGAGTGGAATCTGGGGAAAAGAATTAGACCATTGGACAGATAACCAGGTACGTCTGAGCTCTCATGGCTGACCAAAGGACAGTTTGGTTGCCCTTGGCTGCATTCTGGTAAGTCTTGTTAGAAGGAAGGGATTGTGTACAGACAGCTAGAGACCAACAAGGTTTATCAGCTGATTCTCCAAGTGGCTACAATAGTTGATTACAGCAGAGGAGCTGGGCTCAATGAAAAGATAAAATCTAACATAGCTACATTATGAACTGCCAACAATTACCTACATTTATCAGACTGCAAAGGACATCAGATCATCTTGCTTATCCTCTTGCTTCCTAGCAAAATTGCACATTAACGATTCTGGGTGGAGGTGTGCTTCACATATCAAATAAATTTGGGGAAAGCTGACTTTAGCATGAAAACTCAGTCAAAGCGAAAGACAACTTTCCTTTGGGTCTAGTATTCCTGATATTATTACGTCAATTTCATCCTAGTGCTAATTCAAGGAAATGGACACAATTTTTCAATTACAGATTATTTAAATAATCACAGAGATGTACATTCTGAACAGGCAGAAGTGCACATTTCATGGAAAGCAGCATGACTTCCCCCCACCTTGTATCTAGGTTAACAAGCTATTGATTTTTAGTTGTAGTATGCATGAAGTGGTCACGTTGTGTGAGGAATAGGTTGATAAACACCTTGAATTTTTCAAAACTCACATAATTCAACACTAATTTTTCTATTGTAATAAACTGTAAGGCAGGGGGATGCATCCCAAGACTTCCTAAATCTAGCACAATTGCCATGTAATTTCATTTTTAAATATACATTTTATGTATATCAAATAGCATAAAAATTACACATGAATAAATAACCCATAAAACTTTGACCCTTTACATAACTTATTACATCTAATTTCATTCCATGGCTGTTGATTTGGAGGCCCGCTTAACAACACTAACACTCAATGAACTCTGAGCCATTGTTATGGTATATACAAATAATTATAAATTGTATATAGCACTGAATATTAAAACAACAATACGATATAACAACAGTTACACAATCGTTCAGGAATGTTTTCAGACTATAAAGTCAAGTATGGTTCATGGGATACTTTTATTTCCGATATTTCTGCTTACCAGCCACAGTGCTGCTAGCTCATGGGCTAGTATAGATGCTATTTGTGGTCAACCTACTCAGCTCCCAGGTTTGAAGGAATGTGATTCATGGATGGTTTTCAAAGTCTGTGTGTATGTGTGTGTGTGTGTCTTCAAATTTTTCATGTCAAATTATACTGCATATAAATACAAGATGTAATTACAAAATATAAATGGTATAATTAAATCAAATCATTTCCAGTTGTATAATATGGGAATATCTCACATCTATATCCAGTAACAGTTATCATGATTACTGACGAAATTTTACAAAGAGTTGCATTATACTGTATTCTCAAACCAAATATGTGATATATGCTCTCACATTAAGCCATACTGCAAGGGACTTGATATGGTTTGGCTGTGTCCCCACCCAAATCTCACCTTGAACTATAGTTCCCATAATCCCCACACATCATGGGAGGAACCCAGTGGGAGGAAATTGAATCATGGGATTGGTTACCTCCATGCTGGTCTCATGATAGTGAGTTCTCACAAGATCTGATGGTTTTGTAAAGGGCTTCTCCTCTTCTTCACTCTGCACTTCTCCTTGCTTCCACCATGTGAAAGACATGTTTGCTTCCCCTTCTGCCATGATTGTAAGTTTCCTGAGGCCTCCCCAGCCCTGTGGAACTGTGAGTCAATTAAACCTCTTTCCTTTATACATTATCCAGTGTCTGGTATATCTTTATAAGGAGTGTGAGAACAGACTAATACAGGACTAAATTGTGTTCCCCCGAAATTCACAGGTTGGAGCCCCAACCCCCAGTAGGACCATACTAAGTATAGGTCATTTAAAGAGGTGATTACAATTAGAAATCATGAGGGTAGAGCCCTCACCCAATAGGGCTGATGTCCTTATAAAAGATGAAGAGACATCAGAGCTTACTCTCTCTCTCTCTCTCTCTCTCGGCACTTGAGAGTGTGTGTGTGTGTGTCTGTGTGTGTGTGTATGTGTGTGTATATCTGTAAAGAAGAGGTCAGGTGAGCACACAGCAAGAAGGAAGCGGCCTACAAGTCATGAGAAGAGGCCTGAGTGTTTAGGTGAGAATCTGTTCCATGTTTATTCCTTCCTATCAACAAGGTCCTCATATGATAAGCCCAATGGTAACCAACCTCCCAGCAGGAATAACATAACTGCCCCTTCCCCTGCGTACTCCCCTGTCCTCTCTACCGCATGAAATTCTTAACTTTTCAGCTTCACACAATTTCTCATCCTAGCGGGAACCACCTTGCTAATGTTATAATATTGCACTTATAAAATCAGCATCAGACTTTAAAATTTACAAAACAATTTATACTAGCATAAAAGAAATTAAGATGTAAGCTAACAGTTGAGTTCATTATGAAACTTAAAGTAACTACATGTATTACTTACACAGTGCCTTGGAAAGACTAATACAGATTTTTAATAACATAAAAGACTCCTAAAAAGACAGTCAGGAGAATGGATTTCCTCCCTTCCCACTGAGGAAAAGCAGAAATAAAATAGCTTAAGTTGAAACCAGAAGTTTATTAGACTTGAAGATTTAGAAATGGTTACATACAATTAGAAGAAGAAACCTAAAATACTATTTCCTGTTAATGTACACGATGAGAGATGCCAATTGTGTTAGTCCATTCTCACGCTGCTATAAGGTCATACCCAAGACTGGGTAATTTATAAAGGAAAAGAGGTTTAATGGACTCACAGTTCCACATGGCTGGGGAGGCCTCAAAATCATGGTAGAAGGTGAAGGAGGAGTAAAGGCACATCTTACATGGTGACAGGCAAGAAAGCATGTGCAGGGGAACTAGCCTTTTATACAACCATCAGATCTTGTGAGACTTATTCAGTATCACAAGACCAGCACACAAAAAAATCCCACCCCCAGGATTCAATTGCCTTCCACTGGGTCCCTCCCACGACATGTGGTCACCATGGTCCTGTCCACTGACCCCTCCCCGCACCACCACAGGTCTGCAATTCCACCATAATCCTAAATTACTCCATCCTAAAGCTTTCCTTCTTTTGGGTCAGCCTATGTGCCTATAGTTCTTAAATTCCTAAGCAAGAATTTTTACTTTTCACACTACAAAAACTAGCTGGAGTGTTACAAGGGATGCTAAATGAATCAGATTCAACAGTGTTGTGCTCATCAAACACGGCGTCTCACACCTATAATCCCGTCACTTTGGGAAGCCGAGGCAGGAGGATTGTTTAAGTCTAGGAGTTTGAGACCAGAATGGGAAACATAGTGAGACACCATCTCTACAAAAAAAAGAAAATTTTTAATTAGCTGGGCATGGTGTTACGTGCCTGTAGTCCCAGCTACTTGTGAGGCTGAGGTGGGAGGATCAGTTGAGCCAGGAGTTTGAGGCTACAGTGAGCCATGACCACATCACCGCACCTAGCCTGGGTGACAGAGCAAGACCCTGTCTGGAAAAATAAAAAGGTGTGTGCATATTAATTAAATCAAGATTGCTTAAAGAAAGTCGATTTTGGCCGGGCGCGCTGGCTCACGCCTGTAATCCCAGCATTTTGGGAGGCCGAGGCGGGCGGATCACGAGGTCAGGAGATCAAGACCATCCTGGCTAACACGGTGAAACCCCGTCTCTACTAAAAATACAAAAAACTAGCCGGGCGAGGTGGCGGGCGTCTGTAGTCCCAGCTACTTGGAGGCTGAGGCAGGAGAATGGCGTGAACCCGGGAGGCGGAGCTTGCAGTGAGCTGAGATCCGGCCACTGTACTCCAGGCTGGGTGACAGAGCCAGACTCCATCTCAAAAAAAAAAAAAAAAAAAGAAAGAAAGTAAGTCGATTTTAACTCAAAATTTCCAAGAAAGAGTAATTCCTTTTTTCTTTTTAGGGTAACATCAATAGCACTTTGCAGAGGGATGGAGAAAGGAGTAGAAGTAGGTTGGACTCCAAGACCCCAATTTCCTACCCAGTACCACAATGTCATTCTATATTTATATAATGTCTTTGGGTTAGGAATTTGATACACAGGGGTTATTAGCTAGGGAACTGCTCAGCGAATGGCAGAAAATGTCAATTCCACTTATTATTGCTTAATTAGAACTTTTAAAAAGTTATTTTCAAATTTCAGCATTTTGAAATGTCAACTTATAACACTGGCAAATAATTTTTAAAAAGACTGTACAAACCGAGCCTCTTACCTTTGCCTTTTAGAAATAACCCATGGTGACACTGCACTGCTTTGGAGAGCTGCAAAACCTCTCATCTCCCCAGATCCCCAGAGTTCACTTCCCTGCACTGTAAAATAAAACTGGGAAAAGGGCTTGAATAGAAGTTACATAGGTTTAAGCTCAGAGTTGATCAGATACTTTGTTTTCAGCCATTCATGAGGGCCAGGCTCCACTTTATAGACAGAACAACTTTAAAGGGAGACCAGGTTGTTCATTATTTGGCAGTACCAGAAATAGAAGCTGTCTAATTTGCTATGGTCCACGGGCTGTGTGAATCGCCTCCCAAGTGTGGACAAGCCAGGGCCGCCAAAACACTTTCCTAGAAATCAGGGTTTTCTGCAGCAAGGGAGAAGTTGGCACTTGGTTTTACAGGCTCTGGAGCTCCTTTCAGTGAAACCTAGTTAAAAATGGCTCTACGTGAACAAAAGGCACAGTCCCCTCCGTGATCTGTATTCTGGTGATCTCACCCATTACCTCACTTCAATACCTCTTCCGGTATTTGCACAACCAGTCCAGGAAGGCATAGTGATACCTGCATAGCAGTCACAGTATTCTTTGCTATGAGAAACTGCATTATGTGGGATTAAAACAGAAAAAAAAATCATAGGCATGAGTTTGTTTTCCAGGCATGATGTTCATCCAGATGAAGCCATTAATTCTCCAACATTCTTATACACCTAGGGGTGGGAGGGAGTATAGAGGTGAATCCCTCACCCTGGCGGGCTCCTACCCCCGGAAGGTGGCCAGGGAGTGGTCCCCACAACCCAGGAGGCTCCATTTTGAGAACAGGCATGTGACTGCCATTGCAGCAAATTCCCTCACCGCTCAATAACTGTCAAAAACAACTGTCTCCTCCCCTACCCAAACCTCCCAGGGATTTGGTAATCAAGAAAACACTGTAAATCAGAGTGAAATATCCAGATCTGGACCTGGTTCAGTGGCTGCTCTGTTCTTGTCCATTATTGTATTTTGTAAGCCGATGGTCTACTCCAGGTAATAAATGTCTGAATCTTGGCTTCTGCTATCTATAATCTATACTAAATCTTTTGTGATTCATTAAATACTTAAGAACTATGTATCATGGGCCCTAAAAATATCCTCACTTTCTGAAAATTTGTTCACGTTTCTTGAATAATTTTCCATCCAAACTATACTGGTATTCTTATATCTTAAGGAGAAAGCTAAGTCCGGAAAGGTATCCCCAAACACATCATTATTTTCAATTATGATCTAGTATTCTAATTATAATAAATATTATGATTCATTTATTTTTAATTTGTTATATTAACGTGGATGCTCACATGCATTTTCCCTTCTGTGAAAGCTAAGTCAACTGTAGAATACGGACTGGGAAAACTTTCTAAGTGTATGGTTCTCAACATGGGCTCCTTGAACTCTCAAAGCAATCAAGAGTAGAACTCAAGGAGTCCATTTATTTGGATAGAAAACTATATTGAAACTTTATTTTCTCTACCTCCAGTGGAAATTTAAGTTTCCTTGAATTATAAAGATAGGCGACATATCACCATAACATTAGCCAAACTTTATGACTGTCACCAATAGAATTCACATATATTTTCATATCACATGAGGTTTTAACAGCTATTTTGCAAGAGTAACTATATTCATCATTACTTCAAAATCATGGTACCTAAAACATCTACCCCATTTCAAATTTTTGTTTTGTAAAACTTTAAAAACAATACTTCAATATATGTGGTTTCTACTGTAATCCTATGTATTTTATTTTATGCACTTAAACATTATTCTGAGAGGTCATACATAAGCTACCACAGACGAACAAGTAAGTCTGAGGTACAAAACAAGAAACACAGTTAAGTACTCATGTTTAATAATATAAATAAATTCAGAGAAGTCACACAAAATAAAAAAACTTTCTATATTCATATCTGATAATATCGTGTGCCCTATTTTGACTTAATTGCAGATGTCACTTCTGATTAGTTCTTGTTCTTTTAAGAGATATCCTTTCTTGAAAGCTAAAAAGAAAGGAACTTTCCCAGCTCTGTGGTTGATGCATGAGTACAACAGTCAGGTTAGCTGGATAAGGACTAATTTCTGCTCTGGTAAACACCCAGAATGGGTAGATGGACACATAACTGACCGTGTAGCTCTTAAAGACTGTGTGCAGATAATCTTACTTTTGTATTTTTTACTGTCTGATTTTTCATTTCATCAAGTCAAAAACTTTAAAAGGTACTAGTAAAGGAACAATTACAATCTAGGCTTGGTCATAATTTTCTTGATTTTTCCCCAAAAAGACACATGCTATCCTCAGACACATACGTCACAGAAGACAGAAATATCCACCCAGACTCTTCATGGATTTCAGACTTTCCCACTGAAATGCTTCTGTCTTAAAGCTCAACCAACAACTCCAGACTGGATAAGAGGTTCCTGGGCCCTAAAGAGTCTCTTAAACATAGAAAACGTTTGCCTTCTATTTCTATTTTTCTTTACATTTTCCACCTGCTAATGATTTTTTTCTCTCACTCTTGTTTATTTAGAGTCAGATAGTTAAATGGCCCTTCTTAATTTCCTGGGGATAAAGATACCTAGTTGTGATGATGTTGATATCTTACTTTTGAGACATTCTTGAATGACAGTCCTGATGCACCATTGTGATAACCTTCATTCATCCCAGATAAACGCCACAGGGATAAATCATCTCACTGTCATGGTAATACACGTTTACTTTCTAAGATGACTGTAGGGTTCTTATTGTACCTCTACAAAGGCAGTTGATCCTTCTCTCGGTTTCTTCTGTAAGAGCCTTGGTTCAGGTTACCTGTGTTCTTGAAGATTCCAAACACACCGACCCAACTAGGCTGAAATGGATTAGTCTAGAACCATAAAATACCTTTATCTTCATATTTCAATGTCAAAAACCAAACAATTTAAAAAATTAAACAGGGACCATATTGTCTACAGAGCCACAGCCTCTACATATTTCTGTCTTTACACCAATTGCCACACTTTGGAGAATAGCATTTTAAAGACTCTAAAGTTCAACTGTTTCAGTTTCCTGACTTTCTATATAAGAAAGGTAGGCCTAAACAGATTGAGTGACTCATGCAAAATCATTCAGCTGCCAGAGCTGAGCAAAACCAGTTTCCTCTGTTTTCTCCACTTCACCAGGCCATCTCCTGGCCCTCAGCTACAGATCCACTACAGTCTTGTATTTGCGCATGTGTAATACTGAAATAAAATATATCATCAAGGATGTTTACTAACATTTTAAAAGCAGCAGTGTGCAATCAATTTCCTTTTTCATTCATGGTTCCATATGCCCTTTTTCAATTGGTACTCTCTATATCCAGCTTTAGCCCCAACCACTTCAAGCCTATCATTACTACGTAATGTTTATACATATATACATATATATATACACACACACATATATATATATAAAATCATTCACACATATATATGTGTGTATATATATTTTTAGGGATATATATATATATACACACACACACACACGACTTTAAATTGTTTATATTAGCTTTACAACCACTAAACAATCAGTTCCTATTACATGTTATTAAAACTTACTGGTATTTACTAATGAATTTCTGTAAAACTAAATATAAAACTTTTAAGATACAATTCAAAGACATTTTTTAAAATAATGAATTTGTTAAATTGAATAGTCTCCCCCCCAAAAATAATATGACCAAATATATGAATTGTTGTTCTTAAGAATCCTATTTGGCTTTTACTAGAAAACCCAGAATGTCACCCATTATAAAGGAGGTTAAAATTAGAGGCAAACAGACTTAACTATAAGAAAATCCAGGACAGGCACAGTGGCTCACACCTGTAAACCCAGTACTTTGAGAGGCCAAGGAGGGCAGATCACTTGAGGCCAGAAGTTCGAGACCAGCCTGGCCAACATGGCAAAACCCCATCTTTACTAAAAATACAAAAAGTAGCTAGGTCTGGTGGTGTGTGCCTGTACTCCCAGCTAATTGGGAGGCTGAAGCAGGAGAATCACTTGAACCTGGGAGACCGAGGTTGCTGTGAGCCAAGATTGTGCCACTGTATACTAGCCTGGGTAACAGAGCAAGATTCTATCCAAGAGAAGAGAAGAGAAGAGAAGAGAAGAGAAGAGAAGAGAAGAGAAGAGAAGAGAAGAGAAGAGAAGAAGGGAGGGAGGGAGGGAGGGAGGGAGGGAGGAAGGAAGGAAGGAAGGAAGGAAGGAAGGGAGGAAGGGAGGAAGGGAGGGAGGGAGGGAGGGAGGGAGGGAGGGAGGGAAAAAATAAATGCACTCAGCAAAAAGAAAATATTTAAAAGGCCATTCAAGCTAGGATCCTTGCAAAGTAGTGATCAAATTAGTCAAGCAAGGATATCGAAGAATATTCACATTCAGAAGTTGTATTGGATGTTTTCATTATTTTTGACAGTAGCAACAAAAGAAGATACAATAAATAGAAGGCTCTGATTATTGACTCATTTTGTGTCTCTACAGAATTCAGAAGGAAACAACATAATCATCACTCCAATGAGGGCACCACCAAGAAAATAATACGTTATGAAAAATATTGCTACACACCCAAATCATGGTTTAATGCAGCCAACAGTTTGAACTTTATATAATAATAGAAATATAATTTGAACAAATAAACAAGAAACAAAAATTTCACCTCCCCTCTTTATCTGTGACTACTCTTTCTCTGACAGAGATGCTAATCAATAGTTATCTTGTTTTCCAGTTAAACAACAATAGGTAGAAAAAGGAGAAGGTAAAATGGATAGAAAAATCCAAAACTTAATGATCAAAGTTAAATGTCTATAAAGATATAATGTAGAAAGAACCAAAGAAAAATTTAAAAGATAACAGGTTGGGGCTGTGGCTTTCACATGTTAAAACACTATCTTTATAGTAAAATTAGAAAATCACAAGAAAATACAAAATGTTTTCCATGGCTCTTCAAATATTGAAGAATTGCTGCTGAGTCAACTTAAACCAGGATTGGATTTCTCTAGATTTTACATCCAATCAGCCCCAAAGTCCTGTCATTCTTGTATCCTAGGATTTTTGACCTATCCTATTGCTCTTCCCAGAGCCACTGTGTGCTTCCACATCCTCTTGTTCTCACCTGGACCACAGTCATCCCCTATGACAGTCAGCGGAACTTTCTACGTCTGTGCCTGTCAGTACTTGCATAAAATCCTCCACAGGCTCCAGTGTCTTTAAGATAAGGTTTAGGTGCCTTATCATGTCTTGAAAGGCCTTTCATGATTTGCCACCATCTGAATTTTTACCCTGGGTCCTACAGCCTGTGCACAAGTGCAAGGACACCCATGTACACACACACAGACACACACACACACACACACAGACACACACACCCCCCCACACACTGCTTTCCAGATAAGCTAAAGTGCTTGCAGTTTACAGCAAGTTAACGTGCTCTCTACTTCCCCTAATTTCCTGCATATGTAATTCCCTCTGTGTAGAATATCCTTCCCCTCTCTATATCTGCTTGGTGGACTTAGCTCAAATACCTCTTCTTCTATGAAGCTTTCCCCAATTAGAGTGAGACACTTCCTCATTTGTGCACCCATAATCCCTTCTATAGACTCTACAGTGTAATCATCACCATGTAATTCTCTTTCTAGTCTATAACCACCTATATGGAAGAGATCATGCTACATTCATCACTATTTCTCAAGTCCTTAGCATAGTAACTGACATATAATAATTAATGGATGATGAATGAACAGACTTAGTTGGATCATTATTCATTCGATAATGAATATATAACCATTCAATATCTACTATAGGTCAGACACTGTTGAATATTGGGGATATACTAATAAAAAGACATTGATCTCTATGATCAAGAAACAGCCTAGTGAATGGCAGGTAAAAGGAAATAGTCTATCCTAAGTGCCCATCACTCTGACAAACACGATCTTGTTTAATCTTTACTCTCACTGTAGGAGGGGCTGCCAATCCCATTTCACAGACAAGCTCAGAGAGTTCAACAAACAATTGAGGCTCATACACTTAATCCCAGAGCCAGAATTTTAATACAATTCCACCTAATTCCAAAGCCCAAAAGCCTTTCCTGTGTTTCTTTGTGTTTTTCTAATGTTTACATTTCTTGGGGTTTTTGTTGTTGTTGTTTTGAACATCTGACATGAGAACTAGAAACTAGATAATAAGATGACCTTGCTCAGATCATCCTGTAGAAGTGATCTGGAGACCATGTTATCCAGGATTTAGAAGCAGTCATTGCCAGATACTATGCTGTCAGTTCTATGAATGTCTCCATTTTCCTGTTTCATTTAAAGAACTCAACAATAGACATACTAAATTCACTTCGGTCTCATCCAGACTTCAGTAAAGAACTAACACTTCAGAACTTCTAAGTCCTGAGGCTGGACCACTGTATTTAACTGATGAAGTGAACTGCCATCAAGTCCAATGGAATTTAATAATTTATGACAATGATTAAAATATTGATGATAGTGATGACAATAGTAACAATAGTAAAATAATTGCACTGGCATCGCTGCAAAATTCAATTGCACTCCAAGAATAAAGCAAAGGAAAAACTACGTTTGTCTTTTGGGTTCATTATGCCCAATGAAATATCAGCTCTTGTAACACAAAGATTTCTATCTTAAAATATCCTGTGGAATGTATTTCCTACTGTTCTTCTTCTCTCTAATTACCCTGTGCTGTCTATAGCACTCACTTTTATTTTATTCTTTCCTTTACTCCCATTTTTACATCTGCAAGCATTTCAAACATAATGTCACCACTACCTGATTATATGTAGAAGCTTTATTTATATTTTTCTGTAGAAATACTTATATGCTTCTTGCTAAGTAGCATACACTGTAATAAGCATTTTATAAATGTTAATTCATTTAATCCTAACAAAAATGTAATAAAGTAGCTACTATTATTATACTTATATTACTAATGAAGAAATTGAAAAAATTAACAAACTTGTCAAGGATCACAAGATTGGTAAGTGGGTAAAGCAAGGTTTCAAACCCAAACAGTTTGGCACTAGTCTTTGTTCAAACTACCAGGTAGACTGCCTCTCAGATAAATATGATAATCCCTGTAACAACCTTGGATGGGAATATCAGCATGGATAATTGGAAAGATGCAAATAATCTATAAATGATCTTTGACTTTGAATCATAGAGCTCCGTACTACAGGTGTTATTCCTGCAGATGCACAGTAGATAGATGGCAAAGACTCTTCTGAGGCCGAGATAGTAGGATTAGGAAAGGAAAATCCTCTAGTCTCTTGTTAAACCCATTAATCTCAAGGTCCTGTTACCATTAAGTACTGGCATTATTAAGTACAGTGAAGGGGCTAAACTCCTGCCTTTGGAAGGATCTCTAATGCTTCTGAGAAACGCCATCATCAGAAATAAGTCCACTCATCCTTAGAATGCAGTTATGGTATTAATTCAACAGAAACAGGAAGCCCTTTTGAGAAATGCTCCACCTGAAATGTTAAAGCAGATCCCAAATGAAGCACGTCAACCACAAATAGAGAGACCATATATCCCTGGTTGCCTGGGACCATTCCAGATTCCTCCTGTTGTCCTGATGTAAATATTTATAGTACACTCTTTCACTCTCAAAACCACACTGGTTTGGATGATAAAATACGTTGCAATTCTCACCATGGACAACTAAGGGTTGGTTGTAACTCTTAATACATCCAGGAGAGAATTATCTCTGCAGATGACCATGCACATCTCATCTAAAGATCTCTAAATTTACCACCTTTGTCTTATGACTGTTCATCTAAATTTCAGTTCTATTACTAAACCATTCTAATCAGGGAAAATCTAACAAATAAAAAATACTCATTAACTATGCAACAACTTGTGCAAAGCCCTGCAGAGGCATGAAAAAGTTGTCTCTACTCTTAAGGCATGTACTACCAGCTGGCTGAGAAGAGGCTGAAGCTGCCTTCCTGTTCCCTACCACACAGCCAGAACTGTACTAAACCCTGTAAGCACATGATTTAGTCTTCACAACAACCCTGTAGATAGGAATCAATATCCTCTTTAAAGAAGAGTAAAACTGAGGGTTGGAGGTTACTATAGCACTGATCAAGTAAATTAATAAATCAGACACTGTTGAAATAAAATGAAACATGTAGTTCCTAACCTTGCCACACTTTTGAGATGATGGAATGTTTCAATACATGTGACAAGGTATTCACATTTCATATAATCTTTACTTTCATTTATTATATGGTGAAACTCCATTTCCTTCTAGTACCAATTGCAGTGACCATATATCACCTGATGGTATACACTATGGCCTGACAGCACTACCACTGTGTATACAATAGCATTTGTGTAAGTATTTGAATATTTCACTGATCTTTTCTTTTCTATTCTATGAAGCAGATTAGAAGACAGAAAAATAAAAATGCTAATGTCAGTGCTAATATACTTTAAGAAATGCATGCTATCGTTAAGCATGGCAAAAGCAAGACATCAAAGCTCATGGGACATGAGTTGGTCAATGGTGAGTTTATTTGTGAAGGCAATGGTAATTATTTAATGACATACATAAAATGATAGAACTAGGGTCAAACATTTTTGTCTTCAATTTGAGGTGTAGGTATAGCAAAAATGTTGTGAACTCAGAATCAAAATCAGAGAAGCACTGAAGTGATTCAGATACAAAGACAAACTTGGAAATCACTAAAGCTGTTCATATGAATAAAGTTTTCTACAGATTTCTCATGAAGAGAAGACAAAGGCTAGTTTTAACACTCTTTGAGCAAGTTTTATATAGAAGTTGGTAAATCTCCATTGAAGTCCACATCCTAACTGCCTGCTGAATCTCCTAAAAAGTCACAACCAGAAAGCCCTCCCCAATGTTAAAATACATATCTTCTATCTTCTAAAATTCCATGAAGTTGAGAGCCCTAGAATTTTAGATGGGAAAAAATTTTGTAAATGAATTTAAATCACATGGTTTTAATTCTTAATGTACTTTTAGTGTATTAGACAAATATATACATTATAAAGTTTAGAAATAAAAGCCTAGGCCTATATAATATACTTGATGCTATAATTAGAAATTTGATAATGTTTTCACTTCTATGGGATTGTCTCTCCTTGACTTCTTGCTATTAACCTGAAACTCAACTTTTGTATATGACTTCTATTCTTGTTTGCAGGAAGACATCATGCAATAAAATAGGATAACATATTAGGCTGGGCGCGGTGGCTCATGTCTGTAATCCCAGCACTTTGGGAGGCCGAGGTGGGTGGGTCACCAGAGGTCGGGAGTTCGAGACCAGCTTGACCAACATGGAGAAACCCCATCTCTACTAAAAATACTAAATTAGCCGGGTGTGGTGGCACACACCTATAGTACTCGGGAGGCTGAGGCAGGAGAATCGCTTGAAAACCCAGGAGGCGGAGGTTGCAGTGAGCCAATATTGAGCCACTGCACTCCAGCCTGGGCAACAAGAGTGAAACTCTGTCTCAAAAAAAAAAAAAAAGGGTAACATAAAAACTGTTTCCTGTCACAGTAAGCCTGTAGCAGATAGGGGAGGTCCCACAGCCCTAACTTAGAAGATCAACTCCCTGTGGGTGGAGATGCTTATCTCTCAGTCTCCAATGCCTAACCTTATTCCAGCGAGGTAACAGATACTAATTACTTGTTGAATATATTTTGAAAAGGATCTAAAAAGTTAAGTATATTTCCAAAAGTAAGAAAAATGGAATGTCTTTTCTAACCTAACTTTCACCATTTACTCTGAGTCATTCATTTTACAAATGGTTTTTAAACAGCTGAAATCCACTTATAATTCTCACAGAATATTGGCTTTCTATTCACTGCTATGGAGAAAGCCACAAGGTCAAAAATCACCCTAGTCAGCTTTTTTCTTTGGGTTTTCAGAACATATAACTTTCTCTTTTCTGGAACAACTTGAGGTTCCTTCTTATAAAGCAAAATTTTTCCTTTTAGGCAAAAAGTCTATTTCTTTGGTTTCGCTACGCTAGACAGTTTCTGAGCTTCTCTCTGGAGTCTGTCCTTCCCTTTGAGCTTTTCTATATCTTCATACCTTAGAAACCTGAAATGACATCACTTTCTTTGGCTGATTCCAACTGAGCTCTTCCAGTAGGAACTGTGAAAATTAGCTGCAAATTTTCTTTGTAAAGGGCCAGGCTTTGGGGAAATAAGGCAGATGATCAGGCACTGATAAGGAGGGATGTCCACTATGCAAGTGTGAAAAGAAAAGTGTGTGTGTATGTGTGTATATATATATATGTACATATATATATACGTACATATATATATACACACACACACACACATATATATATATATATATTTTTTTTTTTTTTTTCTGCGACAGAGTCTCACTCTGTCACCCAGGCTGGAATGCAGTGGCACAATCTCAGCTCACTGCACCCTCTGCCTCCCAGGTTCAAGCAATTCTCCTGCCTCAGCCTCCTCAGTAGCTGGGATTACAGGTGTGCAACACCACGCCCAGCTAATTTTTGTATTTTTAGTAGAGATGGGGTTTCACCATGTTGGCCAGGCTGGTCTCAAACTCCTGACCTCGTGATCTGCCGGTGTGAGCCACCGCGCCCGTCTGGAAAAAGTACTGCTGTATGGTGGAAAAGTTATATTTGTAACCTACACACATTCAGACAATTAAAGTCTACACTCCAAATATTGGAATTAAGGATAATACTTACCCTTTTCACTTTCCACATTTATGCCATGTTTGAAATTTCAGTAATAAGCACATATTTCTTTGGTAATTAAAACAATAAAGAAAAAATAGTCAATCTTTTTCAGTACATGATGCCTTCTTTTTGCAAAGTCTTGCCTCAGAGAGAAAGAACGACAAGATAAATTAATGGGGCCCCATCATAGAAAACCTCATGATCTTAGGGACATGGACACATATACCAATAGCAATACTATATTCATTTTGATCTGGATGCAGATGAGTAAATAAATGGTAGCTATTTTTAATACCTAGAAAGAAAATCATTTATTCACTAGTGCCACTGTCTGCTGCCAGGGGAAGGTAAAGGAATTTTGAGTGAAAAGAAAAATGAGAAGCTAACTGAGGCATGACATCAGTGAGATGGTGGAATATGAGGCCCCAGCTCTCATCTCCCCCAGAGAAATACTGATTTTGGCCAGCACTCATAGATGAGAATGCTTTGTGGGAGCCCTGAAGTCTAGTTGAGTATCCAGCACACCAATGACACAAAAAAATCTGGGAGTGGATGTATGGCAGAGAGTAAGGACAGCAGCCACTTCACTCGTGTCATCCCTTTCCAAAGTGGCACAGCTCAGTACTGAAAGGCCCGCTTGGCCCATGATTTCTTCCATGGGGAAAAGTGAGAGCCCCACTTTCCCAGCATTGCAGGATGCGACCCAGGAGGTCCACTTATGTTGCACCTCACCTAGAACACTGAAGGAGTCAGCACAGCAGAATCACCTGGAGACATCTAGGAGCAAGGCATAGGGAAAGGAGCACACAGCCACTGGCCTACAGTTCTCAACAGCCAACTGCAGATTCTACTAACTGGCTCACAAACTCCACCAAGAGGCCTACCCATGAAGCCCACAGGATGACTCACCTGAGAACCCTCTCAACCAGCCAACACATACCCCAGCACCCTGTGTGGTCCCAAAGGGCAATACCTCACATGTCTCTGAGCACAGCTCACATAAGCTCCTTGTATTAGGTCGTTCTTGCATTGTTATAAAGAAATACCTGAGACTGGGTTAATGTATTTGATATAAAGAAAAGAGGTTTAATTGGCTCATAGTTCTGCAGGCTGCAGAGGAAACATAGTGCCAGCATCTGCCTGGCTTCTGGAAAGGCCTCAGGGAGCTCTGACTCATGTCAGAAGGTGAAGCAGGAGCAAGGGAGAGTTGGGGGTGGGGTGCCACACTTTACAACAACCAGATCTTGCAAAAACTCTGTAATGTGAGGACAGCACCAAGCCAGGAGGGATCCATCCCCATGACCCAAACACCTCCCAACAGGCCCCGCCTCCAACACTGGGGATTACATTTCAACAAGAGATCTGTGCAGGGACAAATATCCAGACTATATCACTCCCACAAACAGCACACAGATCTCAACAAAAGGTGCGTATCTGAACAACTGGCTCAACTTTGATGGACTGGGAGAAACCTGAACACTTAAACACTTCAAGGTACTGCCCTCGGCTAAATAAATTGGAGGCTCTCAGCACCAGACCTAACTTTGCAAAATCGGGGAAGGCACAACAATCCTAAGACTTGCTGCATTGGAGGGAACAGGAGGCATGCAGAGAAGGAATCCACAGAAAAGGTCGAAGAGACCCCAAGAATTGCCAGGTGGGCTCATTGGTAAAGATATTTGTCTCCTGAAGCCAATCAGTAAAGACTAGAGGACATGACTCTTTCTTCAAATGCAGCTGTCACAAGAAACAAAGAAGGTCATTATATAAAGGCAATAGGATCAATTCATCAAGAGAATATATCAATTGTAAATATACATGTACCCGACCTCAAACCACTTCAATATTATAAAGCAGATATAACTAAAGAAATAAATACACAGCAATACAATCATAGTAGGAGACCTCAATAGCCCACTTTCCAGACAAGAAATTAGTAAGAAAACTATGGACTTGAATAACACTATATGCCAAATGGACCGACCAGACATATACAAAACATTGCATCCAATAGCAGTAGAATATATATTCTTCTCAAGCACACGTGGAATATTATGTGGGATAAATTATATATTAAAAACAAGACTTAACAATATTAAGAAGATGAAAATTACATCAAGTATCTTTTATTTGACCACAGTGGTATGAAACTAGAGTAACAGGAGGAAAATTGGATAATTCACAAATATATAGAAATTAAGTGACACACTCCTGAACAACCAACCAATAGGTCAGAGAAAAAATAAAAAGGGAAATCAAGAAATATCTTGAGATAAATGAAAATAAAAATAAAACATACCAAAACTTATGGGATGCAGGAAAAGTGGTTCTAACAAAGAAATTCAGAGCAATAAAGGCCTAGATAAGATCAAAGACAGATGTCAAATGAACAATCTAACATTATACCTCAAGAATAAAGAACAAAGCCCAACATTAGTAGAAGGAAAAAGGCAATAAACATTAGAGCAGAAGTAAATGAAATAGAGACTTTAAAAAAAAATCAACAAAACTAAGTTGTCTTTTTAAAAGATAAACAAAATCAATAAACCTTTAGCTAGACTAGGGAAAAAAAGAGATGGCTCAAATAAATAAAATTATAAATGAAAGAGGAGATATCACAATTGTTACCACAGAAACATAAAGGATAATAAGAGATTACTATTAACAATTATACATCAACAAATTGGATAACCTAGACAAAATGGATACATTCTTAAAAACATATAACCTACCAAGACTGAACCATGAAGAAGCAGAAAATCTAAACAGATCAATAACAAGTAAAGAGATTAAATCGGTAATTTTTTAAAGACTCTCCCAAACAGGAAAAGTCGGAGACCAGATGACTTCACTGGCAAATTCTACAGAAGACCTACAGAAGAATTAACACTTATCCTCTAAAACACTTCCAAAGAAATTGAAGAGGAGGGAAAACTTCCAAGCTCATTTTACTCATTTTCCTGATACCAAAGTCAGATGAGGATACTACAAGAAAAGAAAATTACAAGTCCATATCCCTTATGAACACAGAAGCAGAAATCCAGAACAAAATGCTAGAAAACCGAGTTCAACAGTATGTTAAAAGGATTATACCCCATAATGTCAGCAAGTGAGATTTATCCCTGGGATGCAAGGATGGCTCAATTCTACAAATAAATAAATGTGATCCGCCACAATAATGGAATGAAGGATAAGCAGCATATAATTATCTCAATCTATGCAGAGAAATTATTTGACAAAATTCAAAAGCCTTTCAGGATAAAAACTCTCAACAAATTATGTGGAGAGGGTATGTACTGCCTGGTATCTAGTCATATTTTGCAGAACAGAGAGAAGTTGGAAATGTGTTATATTCCTAGGCCCTCTGTAACAGATTACCATAAACTTGGTGGCTTAAACCAATAGAAATGTATTCTCTCACAATTCTGGAGGCTGGAAGTGTGAAACCAAGGTGCTGACAGAGCCTATTATTCTGAAGGCTCTTAGAGAAGCATTCTTGCTTGCCTTTTCCAGCTTCTGTTGACTGCAAGCATTGCTTGGCATCACTCCAATCTCTGCATATGTCTTCACACAGCCTTCTCCTCCAAGTCTTCTCTTCTGTCTTTTACAAGGACACTTGTCATTGGATCCAAGGCCCACCAGGTAATGCAGGGTGATCTCATCTCCAGATTCTTAACTTATACATCTACAAAGACCCTTTTTTCCAAATAAAGTCCCACTCCCTGGTTCCAGCAGTTAGAAAACAAACATATCCTTTGGGGGATCACCATTCAATCCACTACAGGGGTTTTATGGGGTTTGTTTTCCCTGTGCCCTAGAACCTTACCTCTGCTGAAGTAATTCGGTTTCTCGATCATCTTTTCATCCTGTGCAGACTGTAACACCAGAAAAATGGTATACAGCTTCTATCTACAGATTTTTAAAATTATTTATTGAGGTAAAATATTCATAACATAAAGTTTACCATTTTATCTTTTTATTTTTGAGACCGAGTCTCACTCAGTCGCCCAGGCTGGAGTGCAGTGGTGTGATCTCGGCTCACTGCAAGCTCCACCTCCCAGGTTCACGCCATTCTCCTGCCTCGCCTCCCCAGTAGCTGGGACTACAGGTGCCTGCCACCATGCCTAGCAATTTTTTTTTTTTTTTGTATTTTTAGTAGAGATGGGGTTTCACCATGTTAGCCAGGATGGTCTTGATCTCCTAACCTTGTGATCCACCCATCTCGGCCTCCCAAAGTGCTGGGATTACAGGCATGAGCCACCGCACCCAGCCCATTTTATCTATTTTTTTTTTTTTTTTTTTTTTTTTTTTTTTTTTTTTTTTTTTTTTTGAGACTGAGTCTGGCTCTGTCGCCCAGACAGAGCTGGAGTGCAGTGGCCAGGCTGGAGTGCAGTGGCCAGATCTCAGCTCACTGCAAGCTCCACCTCCCGGGTTTACGCCATTCTCCTGCCTCAGCCTCCCGAGTAGCTGGGACTACAGGTGCCCGCCACGTCACCTGGCTAGTTTTTTGTATTTTTTTTAGTAGAGACGGGGTTTCAACGTGTTAGCCAGGATGGTCTTGATCTCCTGACTTCGTGATCCGCCCATCTCGGCCTCCCAAAGTGCTGGGATTACAGGCTTGAGCCACCGCGCCCGGCCCATTTTAACTATTTTTAAGTGTTATAGCTCAGTGGCATTCAATCATTCATTCTGTTGTACAAACATCACTGTCATTTTTCTCCAGAACTTTTCATCAACCCAAACTTAAACTTCGTACCCATTAAATGATACCTCCTCATTCCTGTGCAACACCCTCATAAACTCTAATCTACTTTTTGTCTCTATGAATTTGACTTCTTTAGATACCTCATCTAAGTAGAATAATAAAATTTCTGTCATTTTGCATCTGGCTTACTCAGTCTTGGGCAGGAAGGGAGGAAATGAGCAAATAATTCTGAGTAATTTAGCGTAATGTCCTCAAAGTTCATCATGTTGTAGCATATATCAGAATTTCATTCCTTTTTAAGGCTGAATAATATTCCATTGTGTGTATATATCACATTTTGGGTTGTTTCTACCTCTTGGCAACTATGAATAATGCTGCCATTATCTCCAGATTTTGACATGAAAAAGATTCACCTACAGAAAGCTATTGTATATATAGCAGATTATACTGGGGAGATGAAGTCATTCATACTGCAAAGAATGTAAACAATCTAATTTCAACTAGCAAACTACCCTGTCCTTACAAAGTTCTTTGACCTTTTGTACCAACTCTGTTTCTACCTCTCTGTCAGTTTTTCAGCCACTTCTCTTATCTTCCCTCTCCTCACCTCCTACTCCATTTCTCTCCTTTCCTTCCAGCCTCAAATCTCTGTTCATTATGCATTCAGGGTGATTTAGCTTCCTTTTTACACCTTATCTTCTGTCAATCTTTTTTCTCAGGTTTCAGTATGCAGCAGCAAATAGCAATGCATTATCTTAAGCAAAGTCCACCACCTCCTGAGAGGGATTTCTGGGGCCCAGTGTTAAGATAATGTATTTCCTCCCTACTATGTTATATTTGAAATAGCACTGGGACATAAATGTAGAAAAGCAACCAGTTGAAAATGGGAAACAGGAGGATATGAAAGAGAACAGGGTTTGAGATACAGAATTCAGCTTTGTCTCCCCAAAGACTGATATTAGAGGAATGAGAATAAAAATCATCTTCAGGGAAGAGAGGAAAGAGAAGACCAGAGGACGATAACCTTTCAGAAGACAGGAGGAGGAAATGGCACCAGCAATGGAGAGAGCTGTCAAGAAATCCATGAAAGGTTATAAACATACTGGGTGACAGAAAAGGTGGCCACATCAATTACACTAGATGGCAGATGTGAAAATTTGTCATGCACAAGATTTTGAGATAACTTGACTAGCATAAGCTACTATATAAATTGTATATGTGCTTGCTTAGAATAGAAATACAGGCATTCCTCATCTGAATTAAATTTTAAAAATACTTTGAACAGCAGTTTTCAGGTGGTAGGAGCTTATCATATATAATTTTAATTGGGAAAATTAATATGTTCCCAACCCATCCAAATACCTATCCAATTTCCTCAAATATGAATAAAATCGCTGTAAACACCTGCATAGCCATCCAATTCCAGCAAGGATTTCTGACTTATATAAATTAAGTTGTTTGAAATACCAATTACCTAATCCTTTAACACATAATGAACTCTTTGGAGAGTATGTTTGTATGCAGTACACAAAGAATCCTTCCTTACAGTATCAAATAGAAATAACATTTTCCTTTTATATGTGCAAGGAATTATGCACTGTAATTTAAATAAACAACATAATACGTAAGAGATACTAAAGATCCTATCTAAATTAGACACAAGTTAGAAGTGCTCCCAGGCTCTTGGCAGAAGTGAACTGAGACTCAGGAAAGGCCAAACCCTCTAGGAAAAGGATGGGGGAAGGTCACAGAAGCCATGCAAACACTTTAAAACAACCTGAGCCGAGGGCTTAAGGCTGCAGCCCACTCACACTACATGGTCTTGTCTGATCTGAACAACAACAAAAAGTTTTTGTTGGTACAGGCATGTATATTAATTATGGTAAGAGTTTGATTCAGTGAGTTTAGGGTTAAAGTGTCTGCAAATCTTTAGGGCAAGTATTTGAATAATGAGAGTTTACATACTGAAGGACACTGTATACGTTAAAAGGAAAACAGACTATAAGTAAGTCTGATTTATAAGATGATTATCTTGTCTTATATTAATTCTGAATTGAATCCAAATTTTGAATTCTGTCTAAGGGATTAC